>NW_023396824.1:3297542-3322863 GCF_011125445.2 Fundulus heteroclitus | reverse complement strand
GATGCGACCCCGGAAGACGAACCAGAAGCGTGACGTCGAATCCAGCGACCATGGCGAAAACAGAGGCAAGGCGTCGCCGCGGCGACCCAGGCGAGGCGAGACGGAAGCGTGGCGTCGCAACTTTGGACCAGGCTGAGACGAACCGGAGGCGGGGCAGATTCCTACCAGCTTCTACACCAGGCTCTGTGCGTGCTCGGGTTCATCCCTTGGCCGGTCCATAATGTATGATATATTTTTCTGGGATGAACCCGGACACAGCACGCACACACAGAGTCAGTTCTTATGAGTGAGTTTTATTGAATAGTGTGGAAGATGGAGGATGAGACCAGAGTCTTTCAACGGACGGAGGTGAAGGGTGTAGAAGGCTGGCCGCAGGAGGAGTGTGGAGAGACTGACCGGGAGGAACTCTGGAGCCGAACACTGGAGAGCGGAACATCTGAGCCGGGTGCCGGAGAGCAGAGCTTCAGAGCCGAGCCGTGGAGAGCAGAACGTCAGAGCCGAACCGTGGAGCGCAGAGCATCAGAGCCGAGCCGTGGAGCGCAGAGCATCAGAGCCGAGCCGTGGAGCGCAGAGCATCAGAGCCGAGCAGTGGCGAGCAGAGCATCAGAGCTGAGCAGCGGCGAGCAGAGCCTCAGAGCCGAGCAGCGGCGAGCAGAGCCTCAGAGCCGAGCAGTGGAGACAGAACGTCTGAGCCGTGCAGTGGAGGCTGAACGTCTGAGCCGAGCGGTGGAGGGCTGAACGTCTGAGCCGAATTCTGGAGAAAACAAACTGTCGGAAAGTCTTTGGGCTGACTGTAACAAGACCAGGTGAAAGGAGTCTTCAGGCTGACGGTAACAAACGGAGCTGACAAGAATACTGGCAGGGACTGAGCGGGAGTGAACGCTATGGACCGGCGACGGGAACAGAAAGAGGTGAGTCTTATAAAGCGGTGGAAACAGGTGGAAGCAGTTGTGGGTTAATTGCAGCCTGCCAGGTGAAACCGATCAGGCTGCGCAGGAACGAGAGAGAGGGAGAGAGAGGTTCAGCATGCAGCCAATAAGCTGCATCCTGACAGAGAGATGCTTGGGGATATGATCCTGCAGTCATGTTTCAGTGAAACACATATTGTTACATTCCCAATATACTGGGTGGGGGCTTGTTACGGGTTGGAGTTCATGCAACTTGATTCCCAAAGAACTCACATTGCCCATAATGATCGGAGGAAGAGATTGCAAACTTTCTGGTTACACACACAGTCGGCCATGGATACAGTTGCCTCGGTTCTGTAGCTGTTTCACAGGTAAAGAGGAGGTGTGCTGCAGAAAACATGTATATTTGATGACATTATGCAAATAAATATGCCTGGCTGATTAAGGTTTTGCACCACAATCCAACAATATTCCCATTCTCATCCATTTCTCTCAGCCAAGCCTATTTCTATTTATTCTTAACTCCACCGTCAATGGTGGATATATCCAACCCATCCCCAAGAAAAAGCGCTTTCATGCTAAATTAGCGTGAGCTAGCGCCTTACTCTTCGTGTTTTAAATAAAAACAAAATAGCGGATCACTAGGAGATCCTTGGTTGATCGCCTATGTTTATCAGCTAAGTTACTGGGAGCTTGGAAATAAACACTGACAGATGACATGGCCACAGGTGGAAATAACTCATTCATTTAACAACAAGAGTAGTGATAGACACACTTACTGAGGAAGTTGTTCTCAGATGTTTGATCCGCTGAACTTTCTGACTTGACTTTTGATAAGATAAGATAGTTAAGATAAGATAGTCTTTATTGATCTCACAATGGAGAAATTCACTCGTCACATCGGCTCATACAAGAAGGTGCAGAGTAGGGAAGGTGCATTCAGTTATATACAGTGAATCTTCATATATACAATGGATCAAAAAGAATACCAAAAAATACAAAAAGAAATAGGAATGGGCATATGATGTCTTATTTACATTCATAGTGGTATATATATATATATATATATATATATATATATATACACGCCTACATACATACGTACCTACTCGTATATATGTGCATATACATTTGTACATACATACATACATACATACATATATTCATACATACATACATACATGTGTACTGACATATGTTCAGGTGTTGATAGCAGCAGAAGTCACTACATCAGGATTATTTGCATAAATCCATAGAAAACATTTGACCACCACTATTTTCATTCATGCCATCTGTGGTCAGTTTAAGATGTTCTTCCAAAAGTTAAAATAACAGAACACCGACAAACCTCAGATTGGCAGACATGTGCTTTACAAAGACCTACCCTACCCTGGCTAATGTCCCGGCTCTGCCAGGTTTCATTGGTTGAGACCAGCTTCATTTTAAAATGTTGAATAAAAAGTCTAAATGGAACGGAACAAGTGGATCTCTTGTTTGCTCTCATTTTCCAGATGACGGAAATCCGTCGCAGCGCTGGAGAACTTTAACCCATGTTAAGGTCTTTTAAATTATCTGGTAACAGGTGTCTGTGGAGCCTCAGAATATAAAGGCATGTAAACAGATGAAAATGATGTGGCTAATTGAGCTGCTGCAAAGCCAAAAACATGACAAGTAGCTGAAGTATTATTTCAGCTTTTGAGATGTTAATCAGCGGCTACAAGTTTTATAAAACGAACTGGTTGCTACTGTTATGCATAATAACAGAGAATAAAAATTTTAAATGGAAATTATTTATATGGGGGGTTAGTTGTATCGTAAACTTAAATTCCTCTTTCATGTTGTCAGTGAAATCCAGGAAAGGGACACCTGGGCTGAGTTGGGAGAGAGGAGAGGTAGATGTAGTCTCGTCTGGTGTCTGGGGGGAGGGAGGTTTTAGGTTCTTTGTTGGGGTTACCTGGGGGGTCTACATTTTGTCCTGTTGAAATCTGGGTTGAGTCCTCCTGTAATAATGTTGAAGTCTTTTTGTGACTATCCTTCCTGACTATCTTTATCTTGGCTTGTTCAACCTGTACTTAGCTTGTCATCTGTTTATGCATTTGCTGTACTTTGTTATAGGACAAAGACATTGTTGTTGTGCCATGATGTTAAAGCCATGGTGAGAAAAATGAAGTCAGATTGAATTGGCAACATGTGACATGGGGGAGGAAACAAAATGGATTGGGAGCAGATGAATTTCACACATTCCAGGCAGAGACAGCCCCTCTGTCAAGCAGCCGACCCTGCGAGCCACATGGGACTCGGACTCACAATCCACTTCTTCCTGGGACTCACAGAGAGAAAGTCCCCCTAGACAAGCCAGCCAGGCATGGGGCCTCATGGGGCCCGAAAGACCCACAAGCCAGCACAGGGGAGAAATCTCTCCTCCTCCGGAGGAGCCGACTGGGTTCGAAGATCTGTCGACTAGAATCAGAGCTAAGGTTGCAGTCTAACTTCTGCGCAACCAGCCGCTGAAGGAAAGAATGCTAAAACAGCTTTGTTTATTTTTCTCAGTTGTTACAGGAAAAGCTGACTCAAGACGATGCGGATCGGTCGCCTTCCCTCACCAGACAAGCTGAGAGCTCAGAGACTGCATGCAAGACGTCGAGCTGGCCTACCCTGACCACGTTTAGGCTAGCTTATAGCCGCAGAGCTGCATGTCTGCTGCTGAAATGACCAAAGTTTTCCCTGGACCACTGCTCTTACTTGGATGGCCAAAGTGAACCGAACTCACACGAGGCATCGACAGCTATGGCAGAGAAACCACAGGGAAAGGTTTATTTGGAAAGTTTTGTGTGATGCGGTTACATTGTGTTTTTAAACACATGGAGCTAGGGGTGGGCAATATATTAAATAAACTCGATGTATCTCTAGTTTTCCTCTTTGCGATGGTTAAAATGGCTTTATCACGACCATCGAGTATAAATTTTCAGGGCAAGATTGAGCCGCTGAATTTAATTCACTGCGAGTTTAGTTTTTCTCACATGCTGTGAACACATCACTCGTTCCTCCTCCAAACCAGAAAGCACTCTGGCGCATACACACAACAGCGAACCCGTGCGCTTATTTACGTTGACGAGACAGCGAGAACTATGGCGACAACTGCCGTTTCAGGCAGTGGTTTGGATTTCACAAGAAGGATGTCGAACAAAATGCGGTAATTTGCAAAACATGCCGTGACACTATTGCCACAAAAGGTAGCAGTAGCACAAATTTGTTCCGCCTAAAAAGTCATCCAGTGCAAAATGAAGACTCTTGTAAACTCCGTGTGTCGACCCCCCCCCCCACACACACACACACACACACACACCCACACACACAGAAGGAAGCTTCAATTAAACCAGCCGTAAAACTGTTGAAACTGCCGTTTTCTTTTGCTAAATCCCATATGACAGAAAAAAACGTTTGTTTAAAATTTCCCAGCACCTAAAGAGCAATGGAAATATTTTTGAGATGCTCTGAATATGTAGCTGTGACTGGTCAGTTGATTTTATAGTCACAATACAAGCTTTTGTTTTTCGGAGTGTCACATTTTTAATTATACAAATTTTTATTTCTTAAGCACAAAAGAGCACCTTTTATTTCAGGTTTTGAGTCTTGTCATTCTTATAACCAGCATTTACCTCCAGATTCACTTCAAGTCAATGAATTTTCATTTCCATAATGGCTATTTTTTTAGAAGCTTGTCGAAGCCCTCTGTAGTGAAGCTACCAAACCCAAAAAAATGCAACCGCCAACTCACAAAAGTTGCGAAGCGACTTTAGAGAAAAACAAGCCCAAAGTAACTTATAATAACCGGACTATGAAACACTGAAGCTCACATGAGCACTCCTCATGGATTGTATGATGATGTTTTCATTCCGTTGAGAAAACGGCAAATAAATGTTGCCTACCTGCACAGACGTTGCAGGCTCTGCTGTGTGGTCTACCTGAGTTAAGTTGCCCCCCCCACCTTCTTCAAATCAGACAAAATTGGTGTCAAACCTTTGTGCTACGTTTGTGCTGGTTTATGCAGCAAAAATGTTTGTTAGTGCTGCTATCATTTCTTTCCAGGTTAAAATTTTAATTATTCATATTCAATTTATAATTTATATGAAATTCACAGTTTAAGCAGGACCTTTGATGATAGCAGTACAAAAATTGTATATATTTTAAAATATGTATTTAAAAAATATATATATATTATATATATATTATTTTTTTATATATTTTTATTTTAATTATTTTATATTTGTTTAAATATTTCATATTTATGTCACTATCACTTTATTTGGATCTATAGTTATACATTTTTTTACTTAAATACATATATTTTGTGTGGAATGTTGTAAATATATATATATAATGTTTGTATATCTGGAGTGTGTAACAAAAGTAATTTCCCTCTGGGATTATTAAAGTATGTCTGATTCTGATTCTAAATTAAAATATTTTAAAAATTTCTATTTTTGTATAGCAAAACTTTTCATTTGTACTGCTATAATTTGGTAAGTGTTTCAACCCATTCACAATGCAAATCTCGAGTCAAACAAAATACTATTTGATAAAATAACATTTTAAAGAATGATTTTCTCAGTAAGAATCTTTAAACTTTAGGAACGTTTGATTTTATTAATGTGATTATACCTCCGGGATGCTAGGGGTCACTGTAGTGATCAGTCACTAAAATAGGTTACTTCTAAAGTCATACAAAACGCCTTTAAATCAATGTTAATATTCCGTATTAATGCTGTAACAATGCTCATAGCACAACCGAACGATAGTGGAGCAAAACGAAACGAACATTATGTTTGAAATGATCCATAGTTTTATCCGGAAAGACGGATGGTACTGGAAGCTAATAGCATTTAGGCTAGCGGACGTTCGGTGCAAACTTGCGGGTAACGCAAACATCAATATCCCATGAGTGTATAAAACTCTTATGGAGATAACGTTTGTGGAAAACTCCCTGCTGAAAGCTGCGTCGTGACGTCAGAGACGTTATTAGGAACATACCACGCACCTGCGCACATTCATGACCAGACTTTAGTGTGTGCTCCGCTAGCAGGCACTTGCAGCTGTGCTTCAGCACCTCACTAAAATGTTGAATCCTTTGTGTGTACGTGTGCGTTGATGACAATGTAAGTACATAATTCCTTCATACGTTTGTGTTTACTATAACCGTGTAACCTTAGTTACCACGAGCTCCAATGTATTCAGACGAGGAAGTGCCGAGCTGCCGCTCATCTCTTGGTTTGCCGTCGCAAGAATAGTTCAGTTTGAGAGCTGTTTGGCAGTGCTCTGAATTGTAGCGTCGTTTCTGCTGTTCTGAGGATATTCAGGATTGTGAACTGGCTTCCGAGTGTGGTGTGGAGCGCTTGTGGAGCCGGTGTGTTCGGGTGGATCGTCGTTTCTCGACCGTGCGGTGGGAAGAACTGCTTCTACCATTTGTGGTATTTGTACGCCACCTTGTGGACATTGGGTGTACTGCATTCATATGTTCTGTATTGACACCCTGGGTGCCCAGTTCTCACTTGTGTTATCCTGTTATTGTTTGCTACTTGCGGTAATCCTCTTCCTTGTTACATTACTGTTACTGAAATGTTACATAATTACAATATATATTGTTAATGTAACTGGATATGTATATTCGATTCTACCTGAAACCAAATATTCTGCATATGTTAGAATTTGTATATGTATATCTGGAATCTAGATGTACAATATTCTTATTACTCTTCCTGTATATGTTTATCTTGCAGAAACCACACGTATCTATACACGCTCACACATTCTCTCACATGATCAGCAATAAAGAGAGAGAGAGATAAGCTTTATTGATCTCACAGTGGAGAAATTCACTTGTCCCATCGGCTCAATAGTCAAAAGTCAGAAGAAGGTGTCAAAGTAGGTAAGTAGAATCAGTTAGATACAGTTATACAGCTATATACAATATACAATTCTGTACACTCCTATGTATAAATATGTTATTGCACATATGTTATTATACAGTTTATACAGGACTATTGCACGGATTATAGCAGTCCGTAATAACACCTAAAGTCGCAGCTGTTCTCTGACCGGAGCACATAGTCAGTGAGGGAGCGACTAGCTATCAACGTACACGTCCGTCTTAACGTTTGTTATAACCATAAAAACACACTCGAATTACATCAGAAATGACATGGCTCGAAGAATGTTAGCGGGAACATCGATTAGCTCCTTGTGTAAAAAAAACCCCGCAATGTAACCGCATCACACAAACCTTCCAACAAACCATTTCAATTTTCCTGTTTGTTTCTCTGCCAAACCTGTTGGTGCCTCGTGTGAGTTCGGTTCACTTTGGCCATCCAAGGAAGAGCAGTGATCCAGGAAACCGTTGGTTATTTCAGCAGTGGGCTAGCAGCTCTGCGGCTAGCCGAAATGTGGTCGGGGTAGGCCAGTCCAGGGTCCTGCATACAGTCTCCGAGCTCTCAGCTTGTCTGGTGAGGATAGGAACCGATCCGTGTCGTCCTGCGTCAGCAAAGCAGAATAAACAAAGCTGTTCCGGCATTCTTTACTTTAGTGGCTGGTTGCTCAGAAGTTACACTGCAAACTTAGCTCTGATTCAATCGGCAGATGTCCGAACCCAGTCGGGTCCTCCTCTCCGCAGAGGATGAGAATTTCCCCCTTTGTCGCTCCATTGAAGTGAGGGGACATGAGTTTCACAGAAGGCCAGTTCTGTGCAGCTGGTGGGCCTTGAGCCCCATGTCGATCACAAGGGTCTTGGCCCCAGCCCCTCTCCTTGAGAGCCCCAGGAAGCAGTGGATAGTGAAGAGAACTGAGGAGTGGTCTAGGCTCATAGCAGGCATCCCTGCTGTGAGGGGCTGTCTCTGTGTGGATGTGTGGAATTCCTTGCTCACAAACCATTTTGATTCCTCCACCATGTCACATGTTGCCCATTCAATCAGATTACATTTTTATATCATGGCTTTAATGGCACAACAACACATATAATATATAATCTCTCGTCTTTCCTGCTATTGTTCCTATACTGTCTCCTTTGTCCGCAGTTTCATTGCTCTCTCTGTTAAGATGAGGGGGACTCACACAAACGTGTGTGTGTGTGTGTGTGTGTGTGTGTGTGTGTGTGTGTGTGTGTGTGTGTGTGTGTGTGTGAGATTGAGTTTGTTTTCATGTGGCATGACTCGTGATTGTTAACTTGGAGAAACAGATATCATTCCCTTGTGGTATGACACCGTATCTCCTACAAGAGTAAATGGTAGAACGAATCACTCTGGGCAGTGAATGAACATGACAAAACATGAAAGTTCCAGCACCGACCGGGACACGCGCTGACCTGCCCCTCAACTGTACTGAGAAATGTACAAATGAGTTAATGAAGTGAATCGGTTCAGTTTGTTTACTCAATGATCGTTATTTTGAACGAATCATTCAAGAACTACACAACACTAACTGGAACTATTTCTGGTGTCACCTTCCTTATGTGCTAGAGTTGTTTCTTTCTTTGTTCCTGTTTTTGATTTACCTCTGTAAACAACTGTCAACAATTTCCCTCTGGGATTATTATTTTTATTAATGTATTTCTGATTCTGATTCTGATAAAGAATTTGAACTAAAGAGAAAGAAGTTTGAAAACAATCCCCAGACTTGAAATGGCACGCTGATGCTGTGGGTTGACTGTTGGCATGCCAGTAGTTATAGGGTACTGCTTGGTCAACTGTTCTGTGCTTTTCCACAAATAATTTCTACAAACCTGCCATGGCTAATTTAAATGGATCTAACAGAGCATTCATAGTTGTGTTCAGCAAACATCATGGGATTTAATGGAGTAACATAGCTAAATGTCCTTTGTGAGCTGTCCGGACTGTTTATTTAACAATAGGAAAACTGTAAAAATAAAAAGGAGAAAAGCTGGCGAAGATAAGGTAGAGCTCCGATTGTCTGATCTTGAAATATCGTTTCTAAAGCTATACCTGTTCTCTGAGACAATATTCAGGACTGTGGTTATTCTGTTTTCCAGGCAACTTCATTCAAATTTCAAATATAACAGGGCCTTGCACTTTACTTGAGGTAGCGCTGTGTGTGTGTGTGTGTGTGTGTGTGTGTGTGTGTGTGTGTGTGTGTGTGTGTGTGTGTGTGTGTGTGCTTAGTCTCCTTAATGCTGCAGGGGGGATTCATTTCATCCTTTTCCTACCTCAAGGAGGACATTTCAAAGTGGGATGCCTCCAAGGGGAATGTCTGAAATCCACTCATACATACTCAGACACATTAGAAAATAAACATGTGGCAACCATATCTGTTCCATCTTGCAGGGACACAGCCAACTTCAACCATGATCACAACCCCTGTGGGGTGATCCTGCCCCCTCTTGGTCAAATGTGAGAGGGCAGCTTATGCTACAAGATGACATTAACAATTTATGCTCCAAATTGCAGCTTCACTAAATACAAGAGACATGTGGTTTACTCTAATTACTGTTTATAAATTGTTTTCGCTTCATCTCACCAGAAAGCTTGATCCACAGCAGGATGTGTGGAGGAAGATAAAGTGCAATTACATCAAAGCTCACTCATGAAGGACACATGATTTTGTCATTTATGTGCTTTTATTTGGCTGTATATACATTTAACTCTGCTATTGATGAAGTTTAGTGGAAGTGTCTGCTGAAACAGTGTACAATGTTAAAAATAAAATATATCAACTCATTTTATAAAGAATTTTCTTAGGTTGGTAAAATCATTGTGTATTTCTTGTGATTTATATTGTTTACAATTTTTGTCAATTTAGTAGTTAAACTTTTTGTGACATTTTGCATTTATAGAAATAAAAAAATACATGAGATGGACATTTAAAAAATCTAAGCGCAGTAAAAATAAATACAACAAACTGAACACACAGGAAAAATAGGAAATTACATCTGCAACAAAAACATTACGTGCGCACAGACCAACACAGACAATAATTGCCTGTGAAATGTGAACAGGCTAGGAAAAATCAATCATTTCTATCAATTGATGAATATACAAGAACATTTTTTTTACGATATTCTAAAATGAAATCACTTTTTAAAATATCAGTATCATGGAAATTTATAAGTTATTAATCCTGCCAGAAGTTCACAAAATGCAGTTTTAGTTGATTTCCTTGCCTAAAGCTTATTGTGTCTTAAGATTCTTCCTTAAATGAGTTGAATTACCTCCCTATCTAGTTCTGAACTGGCCCTGCTCCCAACCCCCATTAATAACCAATCAGAATTTCACCAACATATTTACCAGCTAATCAAGTTTTTGAAGGAATTAATGAGAAGTTTTTCTTAAAGTGTATTAGTGGGTCCAAATTCTCTATCTGGAAATATATAGATTATGAATAAAAGTATTATGACTGGAAACAGATGCATTGTGAATAAAGCTTTAAGTTGGATAAACAAATGCTATAAATTGATTATTAGTGGTGGTTATTTTCAAATGTGTGACCACAATCAGAAATTAACTTTGCCTGATGCCTACATGAACTTGAAATATGTCTTAACTGTTGATCATTCCTCTGTTAGCTCATCTAGGGTCTTCATCTAAAATAGTTAATAGCTGTCTAAAATAGTCACCGGACCTCTGGCTTACTCTTATTGATTTATTAATTATTTCACCAATTAACTAACTGTTACTGACCTTTTTCTAGTCTCTGAACAACCCCAGCCTCCAAGTCAGCTGAATCGATCATTTGTTAAAACATCAGGTCTACATAGATTACATTGTGTTTTATTGTCCTTGGTTCCTTAAACACTGTCCTTCCCTTGAAAGTAAACAGATAGAACAAGACCATTAATATTAACTCCCACTATCTGCTAATGGCACATGACATGGTACATAATGCACCAAATTGATGTTGGGCTGGTAGGAGTAATATTGTAAACATCTGTACACATCATAATTATTGTTGTTTTTCTTCTTTTTTTTTATTAATTTCTTTAAAACCACAAAAGAAAAATGTATAGCTTTAAACAGGCACCTTTTAGAAATAGCTTCCAAATTTTAAATTATTAGTGTTTTGTTTTTCTAACTTCAGCCTTTGGTTCTCAAGTTCCTTCAACTTGTATTGATATTTTTTATTTTGTTAATGATATTCACATGTTATGAGTCTTAACTCTAAATTCAGAGTCATTAAATAAACATTCAGTCTATATATGTTTAAATTAATGTGCATGTTTTTTCTGAACATCACATATACGATCTTAAGTGTTTCTAATTGAAATAACAAAAGATCACTGTGTCACAAAAAAAGAAGAGGACAGCTGAAGTTACTGTGGGACACAATGGTGACTGTCACAGTTTAAAGGTTGCAGTAATGTCCTCTAATATCTGGAGGCATGAATCCAAGAGGATGCACAAGTAAATAATAAAATGTGACCCCATCCCAGTCCAAACAGGACACACTGGCACTCTCAGACATCCAGAGTTAGGGAGCATTTGCTTCTTCAATGGATGTCAGTCACTATGCAACTAATAGCAAATGACATGGAACATAATGCACCAACTAGATATCGGGCTAGCAGGAGTAATGGCTCATAAATTCAGCTGCCCTGGAGCAGGAATCTGTCAAAACTCAGCAGTGCATTGTCGGTTAATGTTTTTCATACACTTCCCTACACCCTGTCATCTCTGCAGTGTGCCATTCATTGTGTATGTGGCTGAATGGCTCTATGTTTGCAACAACCCCTCCCCCTCTGTCTACCCATTGCCGAATCTGTCTGTGCAGCCAGCCATACTAAAAACCATTTTCTTTTTAATTAATCACATCAATACTATGAAGCCGCTTTGGTCAAGGGGAAGCTTGATGCTTAAGCTCAAATCAATGGCGCAGGGTTGAGGGCTCAGGGATTGTCAATACTTTCCAAAGTGCAAAGAATGAAAGTCCTGGAGGTCCAGGATGCCCCAAATAATATGCCCTGGGGATGCAGGTGGCCCAAAAAGCCCCTGACTGCATTTAGCAGCTCTACCAGGCTGCCCCACTCTTTTGTTCCTGCCAGTTGAGAGTAAAGAACGGATTGATAGGCAGTGAGCTACAAAGCTGGGTTCACAACATATCCCAATGTCGGAAATTGTAATTTGCTTCTAGAAAGATATTAGTGAATACTTTTTTTGAAAGACAGTTGACTTCAAATGTTGCTCACATAATATTTACTTAATTACTTACAGTAATGATAGTGTAGATGGCTTCAAACGTATTCTTAAATCCGTGTTTTAATAAACATTGCAAAACGCCATGTAAATCCTTTTGATAATATAGAACAGGCATCAGACTTTATAGATCCACATCTTGACTATAACTGCAGCAAATCATGACTGAATCAGCTGAAGCATATTTTTTCCACAAAGGTTTTAGTGGGAAGTGTGTCTGGCAAACCTATAGTTTTGGCACAATTTAGCCAAATGTGCCAAAAGTGTTTTGAAATCATTATTTCCAGTATAAAACATTATTTAAGAAATTAAAAGTGCAAGTGTATTTTATGATAGAAATAAGATCTACTTTCTGTTTAACAAAGTTTGCTTATAATAGAAATCAATACAAATATTAAGGATCAAAAACTAAAGCTATATTTTGAGACACAAGCAAAAGCTAGCCCTGAAATTTTTCCTCTTATTAAGATCTTTTAAAGCCTTGGTTGGGACTGCAATCCTGGGATCGTAAGACATTTATATGATTCAATGCAAATACTCATTAGCAACCCAATCTGCCCCTTTTCCTGTATATGGCACCATTATAAGGTGTTTGCAGTTCTACTTTCCTGCTCCCTCTCCACATCTGTCTTTTTCACCTGTGACAGGCATCATATGTCCCCTCTGCATCAACTCAACCACAACATGGGCCTCTCAGAAAAACGTCCATTGCTGATTATCCTATCCTATCACAAGTTTCAATAAACATTTTTGTAGTTTATCCACACCTGTCTTTTTGCTAAATTTCTGGGTCCCCAATGTATAGACTCACAACGATGCTGAAAACATTTCTTCTTATTTTCTGCTTTCTTGTATACAACTTAAGCTTTCAGGTTAATAGTGACTGAAACTTTTTACACTTTTATCCACCTTGACAAAAACCCTTTAACATCCAAAGAAAAAGAACCCCAGACCATGATCCCGCCACCACCATTTTTTTCTGTGGGTACTACTCTTTAGCTTGGACATATGTAGAATATAGCAGACTGTTGTTTTAGGTAGAACACAACCAGCACTTGTGTGTCGCTGTCGGCCCATGGACAATTTCAATCTTGGCTTTTTTTTAATTGTCTGGTTTTTGCAATGTCACTGTTGTCCCATCTTTTTCAAATTATTGATGACTTTCTTTACTTTGTCATGAAATATAAATATGTTGTGCCTCACAGCTATGAGAAATATAGAGAAACAGACTGTAATCTAACACCCTTTAAGACAGCCTTGGAAAGAAGAAAGCCTCCTTTCCTGTGGAACACCCCAAGGTTAACACTAGGCAACTTCACTGTCCATTTACTGGCCAAAACCAATAAACATTTCTTCAAACCGGAATCAAACCTAAGTACAGTTTGTTCCTGCAAAATCAGCCATCGAAGCAGATAAGAATCGAGTTCTCTGATTTTGCAGGAAGAAGTTGAACCAAAGACGCTTAACAGACGTCTTCAAGACAGCATGCTGTTCCCAACGCTAGTCACAGCCGTGACTGAAAGTAGCCTTCGTAGACCCGATATGAGTACAGCGCAGAGTGCAGTTCTACCTGAGACCGGGCAGGGCTTCCCCAGGGTGCCTGGATCCCAAAACAAGAGCCTTTTTCCAACTTTGATCACCCGAGCCAGAGTACTCGCTAACTGCCCCTTGAAACAAGTCATCACCAGAACAGAATTAGGTTTGGCAAAGAAAACGAGGAGACTTATTTTGGGTATAGTTTATTTTTTTACATTGTGTTTTACTATGTTTTGAAGCAAAAACCTGAATCTAAGCTACCTGCTAGCGCTCCTCTGAGTCTAATGATGAAGTGTTTTGAGCTGTGTTTTAAGGTTATGACAAACTTTATTTCCGTGAGGGTTTCAACCTAACCTTGCCTGGAAGATGAATTCTCATGGTATTTGTGTGTTCACAAACACACGACAATCAAACTTGTCCCACTTTGCTTCAACCGTTTGTGTCTGAACCAAAAATGCTTTTGGCCAATCAAGTTGTAGTATTGAGATGTAAGTCGGAACATACCGGTGTGGTGAAAGCAAGAGCGGTTGAGCCCCCAGTTGAACCAACATAAACATGGTAGTGCAGGAGGACGCATGAGTAGCTGCTGTTATCACATACGTTTTGTAAGAATCCACAATTTCATGTTTGATAGTAGAACAGCAAAGAATGCATTGACAAGTTTACCTTCTTGTGGTTTCCCATAATAATTGGTTAAAACTGACCTTTCATAGGCAGGTATTAGGTGTCGCTTCGCCCAATCAGCTTAGATTCTTAGTTCTGCTGAAACTCCCTCCTTTCCCCAAACGGATTCAAATGAAGCAGTCCCAGATTGATAGTGTGCAGAGCTAGAGCGCTAGCTCAGTTTTAAACACTGATAGGATGTTTTCTGATCCACTCATTATACCGAAGTATGACTAAAATGTCAGTTTAAATAATCTTCCTAATGTCCGTTTGCTGCTAATAACTTAAACAAAAGTTAAACATAGATACAGTTTGAGTAAACATAACATTTGTTTTTGTTCGTTCCACAATCCAGTTTCTAGATGCTGATGTGCATCAAATATAACTTCCAATTCGTTTGTCTTTTAAATATTCCCTTCACCATCTTAAGTTATCAATTAAAAATTATCTTTGAGAAATAATTTAATTAATTAAATTCAAGCATCATAAAGGTTATTTAATTTTAATATAGCAAATCATTCTTTAAAATATTATTTTCTCAAATAATGTTTTATCTAACTCTGACTCCATTGCTTTGTGAATTAGTTGAACATATGCCAATTATTCGTGATTAGTGGAAGCAGAACCGTGTAACTTTTGGCCATTAGGGGGAGCTGGGCCTGTAACTTTTAGGTTTAGCGCCTCTGAATGTCACTGGAAACACTTAACTGATGCAAAATTAAACAGTCTTTTGGAATCTGATAGCAGACCACTTTGGACCAGTAGATTGGACCAGGGGGAGAGGGAGCTCCAAGAGCTGTGGGAGAAGAAGGAGCATACCACAGGCACAATCATCTGATTGGGAAAGGCTGCAGGAATTTCAAAATAGGAGAAGAGCTTACATCCAACTTTATGAATTATTTATACTGTATTTTGTAATAACTCATGGAGAATTAGAAAAGTAGAAGCACATAAGATTAGCTTTCTTGTTCAAGGGGGGCTCAGGTTATGTGACCTAAAGCAGCGCTCTTGATCACATGATCCATTCAGCAATGGATCCGACGCTCTCAAGTTTCAGAGGTGAGTTTTTGAGGAGGGCAGCAAGCACGGCGCACCTATATGTGCCAAGTGTTGTATATTGACTTAAAAGATCATTTAAAATATCTCAAATTGAGTTAATAATTGGGTAAAGATTACATTGTGTTGCTTAAAGCTAATTTGACCACATTCCAAAATATTTAACATGAACTTTGGTTCTCTAAATTAAAGATCCTCAGTGAAGTTTAAAAATCATTGAATCATCTGTATGGTGATGGATTTCAACCATCCTTATTTGTCATTTTGTTCTTTTATGTGTAGCCTACATAGTTCTTTAGTTTCTATAAGCTTAATTATGCTTAATTTCAGTTAAGTATTACTAGCCTAGTAGAAAAGAGTTGTTGATTAAAATATCTTTCACTTGTAGTTGAATTATTTTGGGTAATACGTTTTTATATTTGATGGTGAGTTATTAATTCCATATGTGTGTAAAGTTTGCTGTCAGAGAGTGCTAGAGCTAAAATCCCTCTCTTACTCATTATTTCAATATCAAAGCAAAATTGGGCAGATATCCTCTGACAATCGCTGGGTTATTGGAATAAATATTAAATAACTTAAAACCATCTAACTGTAAAATAAATACAATCTTGTGGATTTTTTGGCCCCTCAACCTGATTGATCCAATTGATTGTTTGTGATCTCAATGCAAAGTTTGTCTTCACCTAAAGTATGCAAATGATAAAATGTCAGAATCCCATGAGGACACCTGAACTGTACCTTAGCGTGATCAGATTCATTGTAGTGCTTTGCAGGTGTGAACGCAATCCAAACGTGCTTTCAGGAAAGCATTACTTCCAGCAACAAATGTAGTAGAACTTTTTTAATTGAAGAAGAACTTTTGAATTATCAAGTAAGTTAAAAGGGTAACACTTTACAATAAGTACTGGTTAACTACCCATTAGTACATAATTAGTTCCCAGGATGTCTCCATAGTAGTTGATCAAATTTTGTGTACCTTATTGTAAAGTGTTACTGAAAAATATCACCAAAGTGGGCAGTTCCAAGAGACACAGCTAAGTGTGGTAATAAGCGGTGGGGATTTTAAGTGGGGTTCCTGTATGCGAAAGTGATGTTACCAGCATCATTGCTGAAATTAGCAAATTTTCAAAGCAGTACAAACGCTAAACACTATTGATCAATGCTCCCCATGCTCATGATTCCAACTCCTGAGTCTGACTCGCTGGGGGGGGGGGGGGGGGGGGGGGGGTTGGCGGGGCTTGTCTGATTGAGATGCTTTTATACCTGAATACGGGACTGTAGTAATGAAAACATGTACCAGTGAAAACACTTTATTTAATTTCCATTTGGGATTAATTAAGTATTTTTCAATGAATTTGAAAAGCATGTACCATTTGAACCAATATGAATTTAAGTGCAATAGCCATAGGATGTTTCTCAAATGATGTCACATTTCCCGAGTACAAATTGCAATGGCAACAACCGCAATATCAACTATTTTGGAAGATGACAACATCTCACGAGCTTCATTTCAACCTGCTTTAATTGAGAAACACAGTGTAGAAATGTTGTAGAAACGTTGTAGAAATGTAGAGGTCTCAAAATTAGTGAAAAAAAAAGCAGTATTAATATAGACATAGGATCGCTGTCCTCTCGTCTCACACAACGGATCAAATGTGAGGAAGAAACCTGCTGAATCTGCGTAGAATTACAGCTAATACAAAGCAAAAATGTATACACTATTACAGGCCTGTTTTAGGGCTTATTGCAAATAAGAGACTTAAAAACATTTTATTTTCTAAAGTTGCAAAGTCAATCATTCCGCTGTAATCAGACACTCAGATCCTATCTCACCTTGAGAAAAGGTGAGATGAATCCCCCCTGCAGCATTAAGGAGACTAAACACACACACACACACACACACACACACACACACACACACACACACACGCACGCTTGAATTCAATTGACCTTCCATTGCGTTTTTTTGGTGGAGGGAAATCTTCAAAATTTTTGTAGGTGCACTTCACACTAGCAAAACACCAACACTATTAAATCACTTTTTAAGAACAGATTTAATCAAAGTTATTTAGAAAGGGGCAAGACATCTCATTGTTTTTACTTTAAAGAGCTACATTTGTACAGTTAAATGATCATTAGTTTTCTTTTTGCCACATATTTTTATTTACCTTTGGTTTGCAACACACCTGTTCAGATATTGTCACATAATTTTGTATAGATTTGTATCCAGTCATCTTTGTTTGCTTCTATACTCGTCTTTGTACACATAACAGCAGTTTCTATTAATGTATATTTTAGAGACTGGAAATAATGTATTTTGCTTTCAGCAGTAATTATTTGTAATATAGCAGAGACCAATATTTCAAAGTTTATTTCAGGAAATAAACTTTGGTCACCTGTGGCAACTTAGCAAAGCTAAAGATTAATTCAAACGCTGCACCACTGGACTTCGCAACTACAGCCATGTCTTTTTTTAACTGTAACAGGTTTAATTTCTACATTTCTTTACGTCTTAATATTTGCTCCAGGGTGGTACAAAAAAGGCTGAAAAAGTGTTTTTCAGAAATAAAAATATTTAACATACATGCCTGAAATAAATAATCATGCAACATTACAATTGTTCTTACAGTTCAATAGATGAGAGAAACTATGTGTATTTACACTACTACATTTTTTTAGATCACAAGTCACTTCTGGGATAGAAAAAAATAACCTGATTGGGGAAAAACTGTATGGAAGGGATTGTCTTCTTAGTGGCATAACATTTACATGACCAACCAGGAGAGCAAATAGTCCTGTGCTGCCATCTTGAGGTATATTTGAACAATGAATTCTAAATCTCTGACAACAAGGCAGTTGGCTATTGCACTGAAACAATTCAAATCAGTTTTATTTAAATAGCGCCAAGTCATACATGTCATCTCAAGGCACTTTAAGAAAGTCAAACATTCAATAGAATTGTGATTTAATGCACAACCCTTTAAATGCATGTTATAGTCAACTCCCTATGTAGTAAATAAAGGGCACTGTATTAGTTACCTTTAATGCAAGATGTTTTTATGCAAAATGTAGAACTGGAAACAAAGGCCAAAAACTTTTTAAAAAATTACTAATCAATTAGTAAAGGTGAGCTGCAGAACACTACAGTTCCAATCATGTGTAGCTTTTTTTTTCTTTTTTTTACACCATGCCACAAAGTGGTCCACAAGCTCTCTGGGTTATTTTGTTTATCTCTGACACACAGGTAAAATCAGGAGTCATAAGAGTACTTCTGCAGATGACACGACTCTGTATTGTACTGGAAGTCTGAGGGGTATAGATTGAACAGGATGGGTAAGAATGGAGTCCCTTGTGGTGATCTTTTGCTTCCGACCACCTGGTTAGCCACATGACACCTCAGTCTTACAAACTGTGGTCTGCTTATCAGGCAATCCTTCATCCTTGTGATTGTTAAGGCTTGCACCTGATTCTGGGGTTAGGTGGAGAAAACGTTCTCGATAACTCTCCCCACCCCGTCCGCCGACAGGGGCAGTTTAGACTAGAGAGTTAAAGGCAATGCACGGGCTGTCACACATCATTCTCCAGCCCCACACTCCAAAAAAGTAAAGCCCATAAAAAAGTACCTCCTATCCTTATATACCTAAACTCATTGGTAGTTAATAACTATGTAATAACCCCTAATTCAGTAAATAATTATGTAATAACTATGTAATAATCCTAATTCAGTTAATAACTATGTAATAACTATGTAATAACCCTAATTCAGTTAATAACTATGTAATACTATGTAATACTATGTAATAACCCTAATTATGTTAATATCTATGTAATAACCCTTTGTTATGTTAATAATAAAGTAATAACCCCAATTATGTTAATAACCCTAATTTAATACTTACCCTAAAAGGTAAGCATTAAAATCCTATTGCAGGTAAGTATTACATGTAAGTATTAAAAGTATTAGAAGTATTAAAGGTAAGTATTTTTGTAAGGTAAATATTGAAGGTAAATTGATATTAATTAAAAATAATAATAAATTATTAAAAGTAAGCATCTAAGGTAAGTAGGAATTCAAGCTAAGACTAAAAGCTAAGAATTAAGGCTAAGAATAAAGACTAAGGATACAAAAAATGAAGGCTAAGAATCAAGTAAAGTATTAAAGCTAAAAATAAAAGCTAAGAATTAAAGCTAAGGATAAAAGCTAAGTATTACAGCTAACCATTTAAGCTAAAAAATAAGGATAAAAGCCCAGAACTAAGTATTAAAACCAAATATTAAAGTATTTATGATAAGTATGTAAAGTATATATACACACCCCCAACCCATCCCCACATTCCCCCTTTAAGATAGCTATCCCTAGAAATTGATGAGACACACCCTCAGTAGTGAATCTCAGGGTCACAGGGTGTTTCGGCCATTATCACTAGACACCCTACCCGAGGAAGGCCCAGTCGGGATTGGGTTAAGTCCCACTGTGTGCCTCATAACCCATTAACTAAGACACCCAGCTAGCCTAATTCAAGAAATAAGTTACCAGAGCTATGCTACTAGACCAAAGAAAAATTATGATCAAACCTATGTCCCCTTACATCCACGGTCCAACCCCTAACTGGGTTAGAGGATGTGAAATTAGAAGGTGAAGGGACAATTTGAAAAAGTCCAGTTTATGACCCAACAAAATTGTTGAAGCAATTTTTCGGAAAAGCCAAAATTACAACGTATGTGGTGCGAAGATGGGCTGTGCATGGGTGAGGCTAACCCTCACAGAAGACTGGGCGACGTTTAATGTCCTGATGCCCTGGACCACCACACCCTGCGTGCTGTTCCTAGAGTCGGAACCCAGGGAGGCCGCATACGTACCTCCTTACCCAGTACCCTTCGGTGAACAGGCTGGTTGTTGACACCGTAAGGTTACCCCGACCTGCCCAGGTGAGGCTGAGAAATTGTCATCCACGGGGATTGGGAGCCCAGAGAGGAGCCAAGACTTCACCTGGGTTGCCCCTCTCTCCCCGTTGTGCTCCGCTCCAAGAATCAGGGTAGGCTCAACCAGCCACACTCATCCAACCTGTAAAACAACCTGTAACACAAAGCACTCCAGTGCCCCATACAACGCACGGCCCCTGGAGTGCTAAACTACCGAGCCTTTTGTCCCATACAACGCACGACCCAAAGACTCGGGGACAACATAATAACACAAGAACAAGCTTACCTTGAGAATGTTCTCACTCTCCCTTCTTCTTCTTCTTATTTCCTTTTGTTGGCGGATTGCAAACAACTTATAGGTGCATACCGCCACCTACTGTACATGAGTGTGTAGCTCGATGGGTTAGGCGATTTGGCCCCTTTTACCCAAATATCACATGTTAAATCCCATGGATTGTCAAGCATTGCAGCAAAATATCAGGGAGAGCGGATTTTGACATTTTGGTGTAGGATTAGGCTGGATGTGAAGTCTATGGAGGTTGGCGCTCCATGGTCCATGGGTGTGTGTGTGTGCGCTGGTGCCCGGGCTTGGTTGCTGGTAGCAGGGGTGGGTGCAGGGTCTGATGTGGAGACTCAGTGTTTCCCCTGGTTCTCAGGAGGCTTTACTTGGTACACCTGCAGCCACTTGCTGCACTCTTGATTGCATGAGCAGAAGGCAGCTGTAGGTACCTAACATGCCAATCAACGAATGACTGAGGAGCAGTACTTAACAGCCCAGGACCAGAGCGGACTTCTTTCCCCTCCACTGTTCACACGGTAAGTTGTGAAGCTCTTATGCATCACGCTGGGAAATGGGGCTCTGTTCCTGGCTTTGAGATATTAACACAGCTCGTGTTATCTTATTTTTCAGATTCTCATATCAACATGGCGCCCCCAAAGCATAATGTTTGTTGCCCACTCTGCCGTTCTGAATTTACCTATATAGGCAGGCACCTAAGAAATAGTCATGGCATTAAAAATTCAGAAGAGCGAGAAATATTGATCAAGTACAGTAGTGGGAGGGTCAATATTAGAAAAATGCCCTGTCCAGTGGAGGGCTGCAGTTATGCTAGCACAAGGCTGGACAGGCATATTGCTCAAGCTCACCCGGAGATGGAGGGGGAGAGGAAAGCCCAGGTGATAACTGATTTGAAGTACCAGGTAACGGTGCACATGCTGCGAGCTTTGAGCGCCACAAACCCGAGCCCTCCGATGGTCTCACGTTTACACATGGACCCAAGAGCAAGAGAGGAAGCAAATCGGTATCATCCAACATCAGGACCCCTTGATGATGATACATCCTGCACCTCCTGCAAAGAGGTCGAGGCAAAGAACCTTCAGCTTATATCAGACTTGGGGCAACTAAGGAAGCAATTGCTTTACCAGCACAGATGGGCAAAAAGGGCAAAAAAGGCAATCAAACGACTGGAGGAGGTGTGTAAAATGTTTATTTAGCAACTTTACCCGGGACCAGAGCACATCTGCTGGGCATAATAGCTCCATAGCTCAGGCCTGGTTGTACCGGCAGAACTAGAAAACTTAACACTGAACCTTTATTTAACAGGACCTCCAAAAGGGATCTACATGCCCGGTTCCTGGTGTGGACGTGGATGCCCCGGTGGTCTCTGGATCTACCTCTCCTGATGAGGAGCCACAGCGCATCACCAGACCTAAATCAAAGCAGGAAAGCCGGGACATCCAATGTTTGGTGAAGGCGTACCCCAAGTTCCCACTAAGCATCTGTAAGTAACGTCACTGATTGCTGTATTTTTCTATTAAAAAAATGTGTTGACAACCATGACCCACACGGGGGCGCTGTCAGACAGTAGTCCGAGGACAGTGCCTCGGTTCCGGCTGCAGCAGCGGGATCCCCCCCCCCTGTTCCTCCCGGAAGTCCGCGCAGTTTTTTTAAACCATTTCTAAGTGTTTATGGATCCATGCGTGCGCAAGGAGGATTTTTAAAGTTTGTATCCGAATATAGGTGCCTCTAACTGGGCTTTGATGAACGAATTTACCCGTTGTTACCTCCTGGAAGTCCGCGCAGCTTTTTTAAACTATTTCTAAGTGTTTATGGATCCATGCGTGCGCAAGGAGGATTTTTAAAGTTTGTATCCGAATATAGGTGCCTCTAACTGGGCCTTGATGAACGAATTTACCCGTTGTTACCTCCTGGAAGTCCGCGCAGTTTTTTTAAACTATTTCTAAGTGTTTATGGATCCATGCGTGCGCAAGGAGGATTTTTAAAGTTTGTATCCGAATATAGGTGCCTCTAACTGGGCCTTGATGAACGAATTTACCCGTTGTTACCTCCTGGAAGTCCGCGCAGTTTTTTTAAACTATTTCTAAGTGTTTATGGATCCATGCGTGCGCAAGGAGGATTTTTAAAGTTTGTATCCGAATATAGGTGCCTCTAACTGGGCCTTGATGAACGAATTTACCCGTTGTTACCTCCTGGAAGTCCGCGCAGTTTTTTTAAACTATTTCTAAGTGTTTATGGATCCATGCGTGCGCAAGGAGGATTTTTAAAGTTTGTATCCGAATATAGGTGCCTCTAACTGGGCCTTGATGAACGAATTTACCCGTTGTTACCTCCTGGAAGTCCGCGCAGTTTTTTTAAACTATTTCTAAGTGTTTATGGATCCATGCGTGCGCAAGGAGGATTTTTAAAGTTTGTATCCGAATATAGGTGCCTCTAACTGGGCCTTGATGAACGAATTTACCCGTTGTTACCTCCTGGAAGTCCGCAGAATCAAACTTCATTATGAAACCTTTTTTTGTTTGTTTTTCAGTGGAATACATCGCGGGATATTGGCAGCACCTCAAAGGCTCCCGTGGTCTGAGGAAAAGGATCGAAAATCAAAGATCCAAAGTGGGTAGAATCATGGCTTTCCTTTCGTTTCTAACCAAGGGCCAGACAATCTTCCAAAATTGGACTTTCCTTTCCAATATGTCCAAGATATACCAGTAAGTATGTCTGTGATGCCTTTTAGTTAAGATAAAATGTCCCCATGTAAAATATTCCATTTATTTCTTTCTGTGCATGTGGCCAGAGCATCTGCAGAATGGTGGAAAAGCGGAGAACACAGTGAAGATCTACCTGGTGAATTTGTCCCAGTTCATGGTCTACTTCAGGGACACTCCTCCATGTACGTCCAGGGTTCCAAGAAGAGAAGTGTTTGCCGTGATTCGTGCTATCTCAGAGTGTATTGCCAGCCTGGCTCCATGTGTAGTCATGCGTCAGATAAGTGTAAAGAAAAAGAAGTTGAGCAGAACAATCTCCAAACATCAGCTTCACCTCTGTAAAGTCCAGGCCAGGAGACGCATCCCTAAACTTCTTGGTCAGACTTATTAAATTTGTACTATATTAAATTACTTACCTGAGTTACTGACATCCATGTTCTAACCCCATAATTTTTTTTTCAGACGGACTGTCTGAGGACCCCAACCCGGAGGCGCGAAGAATGTTTTTTGGCTATCTAAGTGTTTAGCTAGCAAGCCTGTATGGACACCGCACCGGTGTTCTAAAGAATATGACTGTGTCAGAGGTTGATGAAGCCCAGCAGGAAGCCACCGTCGGGCAAGCGGGCTTTGTGATCAATGCAAGTCTACTAATATTGGAATGACAAACGCTCTCTGTCTTGTCCCGATATGTCCATTAACACACACTCTCCTTTGCACCACAGGTGAAGGAACACAAAACCAACCGTGCGTTTGGCCCCGCACAGCTCTACTTAACTGTAGAGGAATTCTCATGGGTGGAGCAGTGGATGATCATCAGACAGAAACTAAACCCACCCACAGACCTTCTTCTCTTCACCGAAAACTTCACAAAAATCGAGAAACTCATCGTGCCAATGCAAGCCGCCTGGCTTGACATGGGATTTCCTGGGCGCCCTACATTCACAGATTTCCGGACATCAATAGCCACATACGTAAGTAATTATATCACTTTTCCACGTAATAAACATAAAATTAAAAGGCATAATATTGAAGAACCATCTCTATTTTTCAAGGCAAGGAATACTTTGTCACCAAGTGACCGGATCAACATTTCAAAGACCATGTGTCATGACACACGGACAGCAGACAAATTCTACGCGCTCCACCGCACCGCGTCAGAGCTGGCTGAGATCCGTCAGAATTTCGAGGCAGCCGTCAAGCCACCACATACTACGGTACATGACACCGCCGAACCTTCCCTCCTCTCCATGTCAGAATCATCAGGTGATGGTCTTGAGGAGGAAGCGGACTGCGGGCCTTCACACAGCCCCCCTGCCGGTCCTTCGCACAGCCCCCCAGCCGGTCCTTCGCCGTCCTCACCAACATCCAGTCGGGCCACTGGATCAACAAGCCCTGATCAAGCTTCTGGGAGCTGCTACAGTCCAGGCAGCGCCTCTTCTCAAAGCTGTTCTTCTGGGAGCGACTTCACGCCTGATAGCGCCTCTTCTCAAAGCTGTTCTTCTGGGAGCGACTTCACGCCTGATAGCGACCCTTCTCAGAGCGATTCTTCGTATGCCCCAAATAGAGGGACACAACCCAGAAGGAAAAGACCATTGTTAACCTACACGTTGAGAAGTAGACGTCAAGTGCGCGGTCAATGTGCACGTGTGCTCAGATCCAAACGAAATACAGTAAAAAAATAAAAAAAATTAAATAAATCAGTGGTGATGTGACTGTATTTGCTTTCTTTAAGATATTTCTCCATTCATTATTCCTGGCAAATAAAATAAAAACTAAAACTTATAAAGTCCAACCTCCAGGACAGGAGGGGGTCTGTGCCACGCTGCTCTGCCCCAGAATAGTGCACCTTGGCTGGGCTTGTGAAGCTGGACAGCTCCCTTCCAGCCCTGGAAGTCCAGCATGGGGTTGATACGAATTTAATTGAAGTAGCTCAAAGGAGGAAAAAAAAAGAAATATATAATAATAATAAAAAAGTAAAAAAAAAACAATTATAATAATATTAATAATGATATTAATAATGATGATGATAAAAGAGAAAAGAAA
>NW_023396824.1:3282542-3285042 GCF_011125445.2 Fundulus heteroclitus | reverse complement strand
TGTAGCCCCTCCCCTTCCTATAGCTGCCATAGACTCCCATTCATTTTTGGCCTAAGTGTAGGAGTGTCGTATCGAGACGGGAGTTGGTTCCCCGTGCTCAGGGCGTCCCCCTGAGTCCGTAGACACCTCATTTGCCATGGTTCATTGACCTTGCCAAAACACCAAAAATTGCTCTAAGTGTTGTGGTGGGCGGTCCCTAGGGGAACCTTACCAGGGTGTGTTTTGGAGTGTCCTGAGTCGTTTGGACTAGGTCCTGGATGACATGAAATGTGACACTATAGTCTCACTAGAAGTGTCAGATCGAGCTGGGAGTTGGTTCCCCATGCTCAGGATGTCCTGCTGAGTCCAGAGAAATGTCAGTTGCCTGTGTGACACTTGGGATCATCTGTGACATTTGGGAGCATTTGTGACATTTGGGAGCATCTGTGACATTTGGGAGCATCTGTGACACTTGGGAGCATCTGTGACATTTGGGAGCATCTGTGACATTTGGGAGCATCTGTGACATTTGGGAGCATTTGTGACATTTGGGAACATGTGGGACACTTGGGATCATCTGTGACATTTGGGAACATCTGTGACATTTGGGAGCATTTGTGACATTTGGGAACATGTGGGACACTTGGGTTCATGGAGTCGCTTTGGTGTATTTATACATTCATGTGCACACGTGCACACGCGCACACGTGCACGCGCACACGTGCACGCGCACACGTGCGCGAGCACACGTGCACGAGCACACGTGTACGCACACACGTGCACGAGCACAGGTGCACGCACACACGTGAACGCACACACGTGCACGCATACACGTGCACGAGCACACATGTACGCATACACGTGCACGAGCACACGTGCGCGAGCACACGTGCACGAGCACACGTGTACGCACACACGTGCGCGAACACACGTGCACGCACACAGGTGCACGCACACACGTGCACGCATACACATGCACGAGCACACGTGCACGCACACACATGCACGAGCACACGTGCACGAGCACACGTGCACGCATACACGTGCACGGGTTAGGGTTAGGGTTAGGGTTAGGGTTAGGGTTAGGTTATAGGATAACAACCACGTCTTGACCATAAAAAATGAATTTTGACAAAAAATGAAAGCAGATAGAGGGATGGAAGTAAGCTCCGCCTCCCCATTTTTGGGGTCTCCGGACACGCTGGAAGTGTCCCCATGTCTCTACGACTTACGGTTCTGGAGATATGCAAAAATTGTCAAAATTTGACCATAAAAAACGGTCATAAGTCCTCGTAGGAAGGTGGCAGCCAGCTCAAACTTGGTTCTTTGTGATCCTCTCCTCAAGCC
Source organism: Fundulus heteroclitus (assembly GCF_011125445.2). Classification (NCBI taxonomy): domain Eukaryota; kingdom Metazoa; phylum Chordata; class Actinopteri; order Cyprinodontiformes; family Fundulidae; genus Fundulus; species Fundulus heteroclitus. Next base: position 3,283,716 of record NW_023396824.1, on the reverse strand, counting down.
GGATTCGCAGATACCCAACATGCCCCACTTTCATGACAAAAAGAAATTAACATGGTGAGACTTGGGTCATTTTTTTGACAAAGTGTGGGTGGTTGGAGGTGGTTTGAGGAACTTTACTAGAGTGCGTTTTGGAGTGTCCTGAGTCGTTTGGAATAGGTCCTGGATGACGTCACAGGTGGGAGTGGTTAAGGTCTGGATAGGGTCTGGGTCAGGGTCAGGGTCAGGATAAGGGATGAAAACCAGAAAAGTCGATCGGGCACTCTCAATAAGTCAAAAAGTAAAAGAGGTATGGGGCCCATATTGGGCTCAGAGGGACCCATGGGGGAGACCCACATTCTATTAAAGTTTGGTGGGTGTGGCCCCTTTCCTTGACATAGCTGCCATTGACTCCCATTCATTGGACAATAGGGTTAGGGTTAGGGTTAGGGTTAGGGTAGGGTTAGGGTTAGGGTTAGGGTTAGGTTAGGGTTAGGGTTAGGGGAGGGGAACTGATTCCTCCTCCCGTAGGAGAAGGATGATGCACGGTCCATCCAGTGGACGGACCTCCCGTCACCCCGGCCTCGCTGCTGAGGGTTAGGGTTAGGGTTAGGGTTAGGGTTAGGGTTAGGGTTAGGGTTAGGGTTAGGGTTAGGGTTAGGGTTAGGGTTAGGGTTAGGGTTAGGGTTAGGGTTAGGGTTAGGGTTAGGGTTAGGGTTAGGGTTAGGGTTAGGGGAGGGGAACTGATTCCTCCTCCCGAAGGAGAAGGATGGTGCGCTGTCCATCCAATGGACTGACCTCCCGTCACCCCGGCCTCGCTGTTGTGGACGGCTCCGCTGGCGTCCTCTTCCGCCCCGGACCACCGTCCAGCCATCCATGGCTGTGTTTTTTAATGATTTTTTTTAAACCAAATGAATGAATTGTGTTTTTTTTAACTGTGATTAAAATAAAACAATAAAATAAACAACTAAAGGAGGGTCTCCTAATGGGAAGACAATACGTAAACGAAAAATGTTTTTTTTGGTCTTTTAGCTGTTTTTAAATTTTTTTTATTGTTTTATTTTTTCTGTAAATAAAAATAAAAAAATAAAATGAGATTTTTTTTAATTAAAATGAATTTTTAGAAAAAATGGTGTGCCAACAACGTTTCGACCTTTCCTAGGTCTTCTTCAGGTAAGGCACACAATGAAACTGTGGT
>NW_023396824.1:3276624-3282042 GCF_011125445.2 Fundulus heteroclitus | reverse complement strand
CATGCGCGTCACTAATTAGATGACGAGGCATTTGGCTACCGTAAGAGAGCCCGCGTTACTCCCGCCATTTATCGCGCCATGTTGGAGAATCTTCACGTCGTCTCTCCTAGGCCAAGGCGGAGTCGATCTCGGCGTATAGAGGAACGCCCGAGACCACCGGAGTTGGGCAGGGTTACCCACCTGCTCCTACGAACGCCCTGAGTAGTGGGATAACCCCCCCGGTGACGCCCAGTGAGCTGGCCCTCGGAGCTTCAATTCGTAAGCTTCACTGGGTATCCCCGCAGTGACCGCAGAACGCAGGTGCGGGGGGGCTGTTTCGAGGAGTTTATTGTCTCTCGTCGACGGGGGGCCGTTCCTCCCCCCTTCGTCACCCATAGAACACGCGCTGCATCGGAAGAACGGTTCCAAACCTGTCACGTCTAACGGGAGCTAGGCTCCCGCAGCGACACTAATACCCTTTTTATCCATTGAAAGACACCCCCAAGCAACGAACCGACAAAATCAACCGGGGACACCAACCCGGTTGAACAGAGAAAGGGGGGCTTGCTTTCATCATCTCTATCACGCTCCCAGTATGAAAAGGTGTTTATTGAATTTAGTTTTGTTATCAAAGTCAATGTTTCGAAATAAGATTAGGCCAGGTCATACAGTTACGCTCTTGATCCTTCGCTGTGGCCCTTATTTGCGCCCTTTCTCGAGTCCACCGCCGCCACACAACACCAGGCAACCCACCCTCGCCCACACCCACGAGCGACCCCCACAGCCACAGACAACCCACATGCACGTAGCACGGGACACCCCCGGTTCGCTAGGCCAAGAGTGACCGTGCCCGCACACACATGGGCGTCCATGACTGCGGAGCCGCTCTCCCCACCCGACCAGTAGGACCGATCGGGTAAGGGGGATGAGGGACAAGGGAAGGAACCCGCCGCCACGCAGGCAGCGGTTTCATCCAGATACCAACCGCTTCTACCGCCACTACGCACCACCGGGCAACCACCCCATCCCAACATCCACGAGCGATCGCCACACCCACAGACAACCCATATGCACGTAGCACGGAACACCCCTGGTTCGCCAGGCCAAGAGTGACCGTGCCCGCACACACATGGGCGTCCATGACCGCGGAGCGCTCTCCCCACCCGATCAGTAGGACCGATCGGGTAAGGGGGACGAGGGACAGGGGAAGGAAGCCCGCCGCTACGCAGCCGGCGGCTACATCTTTTCATCTCGAGTCCACCGCCGCCACGCATCGCCAGGCAACCCGCTCCCGCCCACACCCACGAGTGACCCCCCACAGCCACAGACAACCCACATGCACGTAACACGAAGCACTCCAGGTTATTAAGCCAAGAGCGACCGTGCCCGCACACACATGGGCGTCGATGACTGCGAAGCCACTCTCCCCCACCGATCAGTAGGACCGACCGGGTAAGGGGGTGAAGGACAAGGAGGGGAAACCCGCCGCTACGCGGACGGCAGTTTCATCCAGATACCAACCGCTTCCACCACCACCGCACAGCGCCGGGCAGCCAGCCCAATCCCACATCCACGAGCAGTCGTCACAACCACAGACAACCCACATGCATGCAGCACGGAACACTCATGGTTCGCCAGGCCAAGAGCAACCGCGCCTGCACACACATGGGCTCCCATGACTGCGGAACCACTCTCCCTAACCGATCAGTAGGACCGATCGGGCAAGGGGGATGAGGGACAGGGGAAGGAAACCCGCCGCCACGCATATGGCGGTTTTATCCTTTCATCTTGAGTCCACCACCGCCACGCACCACCAGGCAACCAGCCCCCGCTCCCACCCACGAGCGACCCCCACAGCCACAGACACCCCACATGCATGCAACACGGCGCACCCCAGGCTAATCTAGCCCAGAGCGATCGTGCCCACATACACACGGGCATCAATGACCACGAAGTCACTCTCCCCCACCAATCAGTAGGACCGACCGGATAAGGGGGTGAGGGACAAGGAAAGGAAACCCGCCGCTACGCGGACGGCAGTTTCATCCAGATACCAACCGCTTCCACCACCACTACGCACCGCCGGGCAACCAGCCCAGTCCCACACCCACGAGCGATCACCGCAGTCACAGACAACCCACATGCACGTAACACGGAACACTCCCAGTCTGTCAGGCCAAGAGCGACCGCGCCCGCACGCACATGGGCACCAGCGACCACGAAGTCACTCTCCCCCACCGATCAGTAGAACCGACCGGCTAAGGGGGATGAGGGACAAGGGAAGGAGACCCGCCGCTACGCGGATGGCGGCTATACCAAAGACCCATCACGCAACAACCGGCCTGCATCTAGAGTTTCCTGTTACGACTTCAAGTTCACCACCGCCACGCATCACCGGACAACCAATCCCCGCCCCCACCCACGAGTGATCCCCACAGCCACAGGCAACCCACATGCACGTAACACGGAACACTCCTGGTACATAGGGCCAAGAGCGACCGTGCCCGCACACACATGGGCGCCCATGGCTGCCGAGCCACCCTCCCAACCCGACTAGCCTAGCCAATCGGGGTGGGGGATGAGGGACAAGGAAAGGAGACCCGCCGCTACGCAGACGGCAGCTTCCTCCTGGGACCCATACGTATCGTCCGGCCTTTTCATTCTATTTCCGCTTCCTTAGTAGCTTCCTGTAAAGCTTTATAGTATCCGTGGAGAGCAACAGGGCTCTCTTAGCCAGCTTCTTGGCAACTGACTTTCTCTCTTTCTTGCTCAGGCCCATTCTTTCTAGCACAACTGAGCATTCCTTCGGCCACTTGCCCCTTGCTCCGACGGGAAACCCGTGCACTTCCGCGGAGTCCAGTTGCAAGTCTTCCATAATCAGTGGCACAAAGGGAGTGTACTTCTGGATTTTGTACTCTGCGACAGAAGCCAAGCTTCGAGTGGACCGCTCGAAGCAGATGGCAACGTCAAGTACAAGTGCTTTTCCGTTTCTCACCAGCACCAAGTCAGGCACGCCAGTTCCAGTTGCCTCTGACTTGAAGTGTTTTTCCTGGTGTACCTGCCAGTTTTTCCGCTTAGCTTCATCCGCAATGAGAGCGCAGATCTTGTTGTGGTTCAACATTCTGGCTCTCTTTAGTTTCGGACATCGGCTGAGTATGTGGCACAGGCTCTCCGGTTCCTTCTTACACAGCCTGCAGAGGACAGCTCCACCTCTGCCTCTTGACTGGGTAGTCAGAGTGTTGACGTTGTTCGTCCTTAGCTTAAGTGCTAGGATGAACTCTGATTCGTGTAGACAGTGTGTAGTAATCAGCCAGTGATTACTAATGTTATCATTTCTGAAGAGAAGGATACCCTGTCCTTGACTCTTCTTGCTCGCCCAGTTGGTAAACTCCGTCTTCCTCCATATTGTGGAGTTCAAGGTCTTCCCTTCGATACCGTCAGGATCAAACGTAGTAGCAGATCTCGATACGTTTTCTCCCAAGACCTTTCTCCACAACCGGTTCAACAATTCACTTGGTGTAGACTCCTTTACGACGCTGCTGACGGCGCTATCCTCGCTCTTGAGAAGACCGAGGATCTCCTTCAGCTGCAGCAAAGGAATCTGTTTTTCGAGTCGCATTATTCCCAGGCCACCATCCTTACCCCCACAGTAGATGAGTCCATCCACAGTGGAAGGATCCAGATGGAGCCAGTCCTTGACCGCCATTCGCACCAACCTATCAGCTTCTGAAAGCGTGTTCATTTTAGCCATACCCAACACCGCTGAGTAGGTTACTCTTGGCATTGCGTACATCTTCAACAAACACACCTTCTGGGATGGTTTCAACTTGGCACCTGATATGCGGTCAACCATATCCTTCACCGTCTGGAAGACATTAGGCGCGATAATGTCTTTTGTCGGGTTTACTTGGACGCCCAAGTAGTCAAACTTGTCACCCGCGCCGACCCATGGTATGTCCTGGCCGCACAGCCGCAAGGGCCCGCAAGCATTAAGCACGCGCGTCCTCGCGACCCTGTCCAGGACAAACCCTCCGCACTTCGTGATCTTGACCTTGAGACCCGTCACGGACAGGAATTCCTGGAGAATGTTTAGGTTTCGTAGTATTCCCCGCCGCGAGTCACTCACGAGGATCAAGTCATCAGCATAGGCTAATGAAGTGAAGGAGTGTCCCGCGGCCTCGAAGCCCCTTCCTTTCCTTTCCAGGAAGTGGAGAAGGGGATCGATCGCCAGATTGAAGAGTATCGGAGACATCGGATCGCCCTGTTTGACACCCAGTCTTATTCTGATCTCCTCTGAAGATCCCTTCGCTGTTTCGATCTTGGTAATCGCCCTCTGATACGAGTTCATGATGAACTGTATCACGAGTTCATCCACGCCCCGATGTCTCAGCACATCACGGATGTGTATGTGAGACACCGAGTCGAACGCCCTGGCCAAGTCGATCACAGCTACCGATATCGCCCGATTCTGTTTTCTGCTCAGGGTCAGAAGACCCTTAAGCGTGAAAACATTCTCCGCACATCCGTGACGCTTTACGAAACCTTTCTGAGATTGGTGAAGTGGGCACGCTTCATTCAATCTTGAGGCCAAAATGTTGGATAGCACCCTGAGGATAACCGATCCAACAGTGATTGGCCGCCAGTTCCCGATTTCACTTAGACTCCGATGGTCAGAAGTCTTAGGGAGAAGGGTAGTACGGCTACCCTTCAGACAGGTTGGTAACTTCCCATTGTACAGCATACAGTTGTATGCCGCACTAAGTTTAAGTCCTTTTCCGTCCCATTTAATCAAGTCTGCCAGCTTGATTCCATCTGGGCCTGCTGCACTCCTCTTCCTCATGGACTTAAGAGTCCCGCTTACCTCCTCAGGAGTGAGAGGCCAGATGAGAAAATTGTTGTCGGCTTTCGGAAATAGGGTGAACCGGCCTAAACCTTGGTACCCATCTGCTCCCTCCCAGACGGTACGGTAAGTGTCCTCGATTGTCTTCAACTCAATCGGACACTGTAGGTTCACGAGATCGTCCAGGATCATAGCAGCCACTTCGCCCTTGTCTCTTTCATATATTGCCTGCATGATCCTGTACTTGGCCTTCTTGGGGTTCTTTGGACGAAGGTCAGACATCCTTCTGTACCCAGAGGCATTCCCACGCCGTCCGGTCATTCGTTTGCCTGCCTTCATTCGTCCTATTTGGCGTTTAAGCCATCCGTTCAATTCCTTAATGCTAGTCTTCAATGGATCAGGGACCTTTTCGGACTCTCGTGTAGTCAGAGACCGATCGAAAACTCCCCTCAGCGATGAACCACATTCCTCCGCCGGTGATGAGGCGGAGGAAGGGCCCAACGGAGACAGGGAGACCGTCGACTCTGGACTCGCAGAGAGGATCCGTGGTCCCCGATTTGCTCCATTGAGACTCGCAGTTAAATGTTTCTGACGTTTAT
>NW_023396824.1:2601931-2634431 GCF_011125445.2 Fundulus heteroclitus | reverse complement strand
TAAGTTTGTTGTGACAGTTGCTTATTAATCTCTCTTCAGATAACCTCAGTCATCTAAATCTAACAGAGAAGCCATCCGTTTAATGAAAAAGCATTACTGTACAATTTTGGGAAATAAACTCATCTCCCCCTAATTTAAATAAACAAGCGTCACCTTCACTGCTGTATATTAGCCAGTCCCTAAGCTTGATGTATCATGAAACTGTTGACCTTTTGGGTTTTGTGGTTTTTATTTTATTATTACAATTAAATAATAATAATAATAATAATAATAATAACAATAATGTTATGTTCAGTGTTTTTTCGCTAATCCACCTCTTATATATTTCAATCCTTATGTAATTTTGCCTGTGTTGTGTGCACCTGCCTGTTGCTTTAATCCTATAAATTTCCCCGCCGTGGGATAAAAAAAGGATTAGCTAATATTATCTTATCTTAAATAACACTTTTTAATATATGTACTGGGTTCTTTCAAGGTCTTAATTACATGTTATGTGTGGGCTCCAGTAACATATGATAGATAATATCTACTTTGAAAGTTAACATGAACTGCTGCTGAAGATGACCACTGATCTACCTGGATGTTCCATGGAGGAATGAAACGCCTCAGTCAGAGACGTCTGTGGGTCTGTCGGGGCAATGAGAGAAGTTTCGTCTCCTCTCTCCGTTTCTGTGGCTCGACGTTTTCATGTTTTTTCACGTGCTTAGATAAATTTGTTGTGTTTCCACTGAAATGAACCGAATTTTTACAAAACATACAGCTTGATTTCATTTACGGTATTAAAATAAAGCCAAACGGTGCTACTTCCCCTGTTCATGTTTTTTCGCTGCTGCGGTCTCTCTCAGCTGTTTGTGTGTTGAGTTTGTGTGAGAGCTGAGTGGGCGGGCCAGGCTGAGCCTGCGTGCTGATTGGCTGGCGCCGCTGAGCCATGTACGAGAGGGGAGGGGGAGCACCAGAGTGCTGCCGTGAGACAGCGCGCTGCAGTCAGCGCGCCTGCTGACTGACACTGACTGAAAGCATGTGAGCAACATGCGTTAATACGCGATAAAGTAAATATCGCCGTTAATAGTCTAATGAATTAACGTGAAATTAACGCGTTAACTTGCCCAGCCCTAATATATATATATATATATATATATATATATATATATATATATATATATATATATATATATATATAAATTACGGCCCAAGGCCTTTCCTCTGAGTCTCTAATTGGTGCTGATTGGAAGTGGAGGCAGCTGGCCAGACTGACGGCAGCAAGCTTCCTCACCTGACCACCTCACCGGATGATCAACCCCAGCTGGGAGCAGCTCAGCTCATTCTTTCTCTCTCTCTGCCACCTACTTTTCTCTTTCCCTCTCCTCTCCAACCAGTTATGATTTTTGTTAAATAAATCTCACTTTAAGTTATCCCATGCGGGGCTTCCCTTTGATTTGGTATGGTCCAAGAGCCAGACCATAAAAAATATCTATCTATCTACAGATAGATAGATAGATAGATAGATAGATAGATAGATATGTATTGCAGCTGCTCTGTGAAAGCATCAGAGCTTTGTTAGACATTAGCATATAATACATATATATATATATATATATATACATATATATATATATATATATATATATACACACATATATATATATATATATATATATATATATATATATATATATATATATAAATTATTCACCAATGTCTAAAGCTCTGATGTCTTCATGAAGCAGGTGTAATATTGGAGAGCCTAAGTCACAAAAACTTGGACATATAGATGGACGGACGGACAGTCTAATATAAACTATCTTTTAATCTTACTTGTGAAAAGTTATCATAGAGAATTCTCTAGGCAGATGAAAGGGTCTGCAGCTAATAATCAGGGTCTCGATGTCCCGAAAGCAAAAGCTTTTTGATTTGATTTGATTATTTTAGCATTTTTACACCAGTTTTACACCAGTTTTTATTGGTATAAATGCCCACAAGCCTTACCGGCATGTTGTTTGTCTCTATCGGCGCGGAAGCTACACCGCCTTCTCCTTACTCTCCATCGGCGTGATCCGCACCTCGTCACCGTCGCCTCACAGGCCTCTATGGCTGAGTTTCGCAAGATCCCACAGTCATGTAAACACTCGAGCGTCGCGGCGGTTAAGAGTCCAAAACTGCCACATGATCGTAACTCCAGTATCCAGTGTAATTTTTTGTAAAAATTGTCGAGAAGTCGGTCAGAGCTAAGCTGTATACGGCTGCTGCCTTCGGGAGCGCCGCCGTACACCATCATCCCACAGCATCTGGTGGGAAAACTGGAACATCTGGGCTTCAGCACACCCCTTCAACTGGCTGCTAGACTTCCTCACCAACAGACCTCAGTCAGTCCGGGTCATCAGACCACCTCTGATGTCATCACCCTCAGCATGAGCTCCCCTCAGGGCTGCGTCCTGAGCCCCCTGCTGTTCACTCTGATGACACACGACTGCATCCCCAGGTTCACCACCAATCACATCGTGAAGTTTGCAGACGACACAACGGTGGTGGGCCTGATCAGAAATGACAACGACCAGGACTACAGAGAGGAGGTGGAGCAGCTGGTGGGCTGGTGCAGAGACAACAGCCTGATCCTGAACGTGGAGAAGACGAAGGAGATCATCGTCGACTTCAGGAAAAACCAGCCTCACCACGCTCCACTGCTCATCAACAGCTCAGCTGTGGAGGTGGTCAGCAGCACCAAGTTCCTGGGGGTGCACATCACAGACAACCTCAGCTGGTCTGTGAACACCACGTCACTGGTGAAGAGGGCACAGAAACGACTGTACTTTCTGAGGAGGATGAGGAGAGCCCACCTGCCCCCGCCCATCCTCACGACCTTCTACAGAAGCACCATAGAGAGCATTCTGACCAGCTGTCTCTCTGTGTGGTGTGGAGGCTGCAGCGCCTCCGACTGGAAGAACGTGAGGAGAGTGGTGAGGACAGCAGAATGGATCATCGGGGCTCCTCTTCCCTCCATTAAGGACATTTCATCTCAGCGCTGTGTGTCCCGTAACATCATCAGGGACCCCTCACACCCCCCCACCATGGACTGTTCTCCCTGCTGCACTCTGGGAAGAGGTTCCGCAGCATCCGCTGCAGGTCCACCAGGTTCTGCAAAAGCTTTTTCCCTGCTGCCATCAGACTGTTGAACTGCTGAACTATAACCCATAAACTCTACACAACATTCACATATCTGCACATTTTGCATCATTGCATCTCCATCTAGCATTACAAATGCCAAACTCTTACTAAATGCATTTTTGCACAATAAAATTCTGTACATACAATTGTTTTTAAAAATATTCACCTGCACACTGGGACTTCTCCTGCATTCACTACATTTAAATTGTTTACTTTTAAATCACTGCTGCACCTTATACTGGAACAGCAATTTAATTTGTACTGCAATTTTCAAGCTGTATGCAACGAAATTTCGTTCTGTACGCACTCTGTGCATACAAAATGACAAATAAATTTGTCTAAGTCATTAGAGCTCTGTCAGGAAAATCCCTTTTAATTAATGACTTCATTATTGACAATAATCTTGATGTTATGTTTTTAACAGAAACATGGCTGCATGAATTTAGTGAAGCAGTTATACTGATGGAGTCGACACCTCCAAACTACAATTTCCTTTGTGAGAGCAGACAGCAAAGGAAAGGTGGAGGAGTAGCAACATTGTTTATTGATTCACTAAAGTGTAAAAAGGTGTTTTTGGGAAAATTTGACTCTTTTGAACATTTGGCTCTCCAGGTAAAGGGCCCGGTACGAACTATGTTTCTGAATGTTTACAGGCCTCCTAAGTCCACATCAAACTTTTTTAATGATTTTAGTGACCTGCTGTCTGTGATATGTGTTGATTATGACTGTTTAATTATTGTGGGAGACTTCAACTTTCACGTTGACAACCCTGAAGACAGAAGTGCAAAAGAACTGTGTGACACACTTAGAAACTTTGGTTTAACTCAGAATGTTAAACAGCCAACACACAAACAGGGACATATTTTAGACTTAATCATCACTAAAGGTCTAAACATTTCACAGGTCAATGTAACTGATGTTGCCTTATCTGATCACTTCTCCGTTACCTTTGAATGTATCATTACCAGTGACTCATTTAGCCAAAGGGACATCGTAAGAAAACACACCTTTAAGGACAATGCCACAGAAACTTTTATTCAAGCTTACTCTGCTACTTCAACCTTGGGCTGCAACTCAGTAGATGAGCTAGTAGATAACTTTCAGTCTAAAGTCTCAGACATCATTGACTGCATTGCTCCAGTTAAAGTGAAAGTTTTTTCCGGGAAGAATAAATCTCCTTGGAGAAATGCTCCAGCAGTTGGAGGTGAAAAAATGGAGTGTGGAAAAGCTGAATGCAGGTGGAGAAAGAACAGACTGCAGGTTCACTATGACATCTATAAAGAGAGACTTTACAGATATAACTTACAACTGAAAAATGCAAGAGAATCTTTCTTCTCTGAGATCATTAAGAAAAACATTAATAATGCTCGTGTCTTATTTTCCACAGTCGACAGGTTAACAAATCCTCCTGTGTCAGTGGCTTCAGAACTCCACTCCACCAGGGCCTGCAATGAATTTGCCAACTTCTTTACTGAGAAAATCCTAAAAAATTAGAGGATCACTTTGTACTACCATATCAACACCAGAACCAATGCTGTATTCAGCTGGAAATATTTCTGACAAAATGTCCCACTTCAGTCAAATAAACTCCAAAAGCTTAGAGCAGATCATTCAGCAGCTAAGTTCCTCCTCCTGCTGCCTTGATGTTCTACTGTTATAAGAATTATTATTCTGAAGTCACTATGGCCTCACACCACTCGGACATAGGAGGCCTGGAGACCTGATGTCTGTGTATAAGATCCACTGTTTGCTGAGTGCAAGGCTGAATGCTGCGTAGAATGATTATTGTTTATGATAGACTGTCTTTGTTTTGTCTCATGGGAAGGCCACGGTGCAGTATTAGGGAAAGCCCGAAAAGCGAGGCAGGCAGAGACAGGGCAGACGCAGACTGCAGCGGGACCGAGGGGTGCGATTACTTTCCATCTATGTGAATCTCTGCTCTGTTTCTCAATAAAAGTGCTGGAACTGTATCACCACCGTCTCCTCATTTAGTAAAGATGAGAACTCAGTTACTATTGTTTAGAATTCCACCAAGAACTCCCACAGTTTTATTTAAGAACGTTCTGCCTGTCATAGCGTCTGATTTGACTCAGATAATAAACACGTCCCTTCTGTCAGGAGTTTTCCTCCAGTCCCTAAAAACAGCAATTATCAAACCACTGCTGAAAAAGAATAATTTAGACAAACTTCTCCTCCAGAACTACAGGCCCATCTCAAACCTCCTTTATCAGTAGATTATTGAAAAAGCTGTAGTTCAACAGTTAAACACCTTCTTGACGTTTTCCAGTCGTTTTTTCTTTCCACTGTCGCTTCATGCTTGCTCAGTATGAGGGATTGCAGCAAAGCCATGGACAATGCAGACGACTCTCCTTGTGGTTCTACGCTCCTTCAGGAGGAGTGAATGCTGCTTGGAGAGACTTTGATGCAATCAACCGGTTCCCTTATATAGGAAATATTTTTGACCAATCTGTATAATCTGATTGATTTTTACTTTGTAAAGTGCCTCGAGATGACATGTTTCATGAATTGGCACTATATGAATAAAATTTAATTAAATAGAATTGAATTCTCCTGTAGCTCTGACAACGCCTCATTCTGTGTCATCTTTCTGGCCATCTTTATCTTGGCTTGTTCGGGCTGCACAGGGCTTATCATTTGTTTAGGCACTGGATGTTCTTTGTTTTGGGACAAAGCTGATGGCGCATGGTTTACAGAATAGAAGATGTTTGAAATCAGCCGTTTTGCACCTGACCTATTTAGAGAGAAACAATCTCTGTTGAACAGATGTCTTCTTTCCCAGAAGATGTTAAAGTTGTCTATGAAGGTCACAGTTGTTTGTTTGCATGTTTTTTCCAGCCATTTGTTTAGCATCAGAATTCTGGAAAAAATCTCGTCTCCACAAATAACGGGCGCAGGGGGCCACTGAGAAACACCTTGACATTCAGGCCATCAACAAAGTTCAACAGATGAATGTAATCCTCTTTCAATACTTCTGATTTTCTTTACGGGTGACATCGCCCAGGGCTTCAGCTTGTATTATGAGTTTTATTTTTTTATTTATTTTTTTTTTTTTTTTTTTGGACATTTTTCGCGGCTCCAGCGGCTCACTTTTTATTACAGTAGGCTGACAGGAAGGGGGTGGAAGAGGGGGAGAAACATGCGGCAAAGGACTGTGGGTCGGAGTCGAACCCGGGCGTAGGCATCTTTTCAAAATCAAAATCAAAATCAAAAATAAATAAAAGAAAATAAATAAAATAACTAAATCCAACTTTCTGTGGTTTTGGCTAAGAGATAAAAAGGAGATAAAAAGTAAAAGGCAGGAAAATGCAAGCAGGCAGGGAGCAGAGAAAAAAAGCGTCCGAGCAGGCAGAGAGGCGGAGTAGCAGTAGCAGGGGTGATGTTATAGTGCAGCCTTGCCTGCTGCACCATGGAAATTTCAGGGCACTCTCAGCCTCCCATACAGCTCCAGATCCCATGCTCCACTAATCACATACACCTGTCAGTCACTAATCAGCCAGCACTCAGCACACCTGTCAGCCTCCCTATTTAAGCTCCCTGCATTCAGTTCTTCCTCGTCGGTTCGTTCTGCTAACTTCTGCTCACTACTGCTCTTTGCTGCTCACCTCATGCTATTCTCGTCCAGCCCGAAGTCCCTTCATCTCTGCCTGCCTGCTGTGGTTCTGGTTCTTATTTCACTCCGGTCCTGCAAGTATTCTCCCAGTCGTGCTGCTAAATCCTGCTGTGGTTCAGATTCCAAGTCTCCACTCTGCCGTATTGCTGTTCCTGCTGCCTCCGTGCTCCAGCTCCATCTTGCTTGCCAGTTCCAGCCACTATCAGCCTCCTGCTCCAGGCTGGTCTGAACTCTGGTCTTTATCCTCCACAATTCATCATCTTCAATATACTCACAAAACTGAGCTCTATGTGTGTGGTTGTGTTCGGGTTCATCACAAATACATGACAAGTGGACCAGTTTCAGTCCAATCTCCTGTCTTAATGGCTTTAACGACCGCCCATTACTAAGGGGTGGACCTGTTTCTGCTGAATCTGCATGTTATCTAAGCCATTACAGGCCTTTGTTTGGCAGTAGTATAAAGCTTGTTACTCCACATTACTCCAGACTTTTTGAACTGAGAAAGCTTCCTGGAGAGGAAGAGAAACGTCTTCAACTACGGAAAACAAGTCCAGTTGCTCTGATTTTTACCTTTTTTTTTAAATGACCATGATCTGATGACTAAAAATCTTCACCAGCACACACAGACTTCCATTTTCTCAGAAATCCGTCTTCAGAAACTGTTAAATTAAAACATGAGAATGACTGAAAATCACCAGCGATTAGTATTATTTTTTTGGTTTATTGTTTGATTTTTAATGTCACTAATGATTTAATATGCATAGACCTATAACATTTAGAGTTGCACAACAATTTTTCTTTTAAAGTAATTATATTAGGAATAAGGTGTACATTGATTCATTTATTGAAAAACAAAACATTTACTAGGGGAAAGTAGAAACTGGCAGATGGAAATGAAAGCGCGATAGGTCAAGAAGAGCGGCTACTTTGCTGGCTGTGCATCATGGGATAAAATACTAAATTGATGTTACTATAATTTACACTGGCCAGTGGGGGGGCAGGACATGACATGACACCTTCCTCTTCCAAAACACTGAGCCCCATCTACACACATTCTCCATTAAATTTATTGAACTTTATTAATGTATCATATTGTTTGTTATATAAACTGTGACATTTATGGATCAAATCTTAACAATACAGGATTTCATTAAAGAAAATGGTCGTCCAGAAATCACAATAAAAGGAGGCGTAGAGCCCTATCCAAATGTTCTCAACAGAGTTTCATTTTTAATCGAGGAGTAAAGAAAAAACAAAGAAACAAGGATTCTTAAGTTTTCTTAAAACAATCAGCTGCACTCGTTTCCTTTAATCAGGAAGAAGGTCCCAACAGCCACGCCCAGGAGTCCGATGGTCAGACCGAGTCCACAGAAGACATCTGGTCCAACACTGGGCTGAGGACTGTTCAGCTCCACATCTGGAGACAGAAGACAGAGACAAAAGGAGAAACCTTTAATCATGAGCGAATCAAGTAAGGAAAATATAACATGTAATCATGCATCCGTCTATTTATTGTTTTAATACACGTTGATCCATGCAATGTCAAGGAGGGGAGGTGATGTCTATTTGCAGGAGTCACTGGGACAGAGGCAGGGTTCACCTGGACAGGTTGGCAGTCCATCACAAGGCAACATATTCTGTTAAAGTTTATGACTGTGTCTTCTATTGCAGTAGTTTTATAAATTATATGTTAAAGGCTGACCCGGCTAAATCACGTTTCACTAACAACAAATCAAAATATCTGCCATACTTCCTGATATTACTTTATTTCTGCAGAGACTTACCTACCATACCTGGATAGTTTTGATTTTAATCCATTCTCTGACTTTCTGACTTCACCAGAACTTTGATCCCAGATTCCTTTTCTACCGCTGGTCACTCAGACCATTGGCAACCGATTTTGACCTGTCTTGCTCTAGTGAAAACCCGTCGTGTTACCTTCTCCCATACTGCTCCATGGTATACCCCTGAACTCAAGTCCTTGAAGGCCAATGGATGACAACTTGAGTGACAATATAAGAAAACTAGTCTTACTATTCATAGAGACATGTATAGAATTCATAAATCACAGTCATAGCACTGAAACTGCTTTTATAAAAATCACAGATGACCTCCTGATGGCAGCTGACTGGTTTAATCTCTGAGAGACAGAAATAGGTTTGGCACTATTTAGAAACTGTGAAAACCTACAGTTTAATAGTTTACTACAGAGTGAGAATACATATTCAATTCAATTCAATTCAATTTTATTTATATAGCGCCAATTCATGAAACATGTCATCTCAAGGCACTTTACAAAATCAAGTTCAATCATATTATACAGATTGGGTCAGATTATACAGATTGATCAAAAATGTCCTATATAAGGAAACCAGTTGATTGCATCAAAGTCCCGACAAGCAGCATTCACTCCTGGGGAACCGTAGAGCCACAGGGAGAGTCGTCTGCATTGTACATGGCTTTGCTGCAATCCCTCATACTGAGCAAGCATGAAGCGACAGTGGGAAGAAAAACTCCCCATTAACGGGAAGGAAAACCTCCGGCAGAACCGGGCTCAGTATGAACGGTCATCTGCTTCGACCGACTGGGGTTACAGAAGACAGAACAGAGACACAACAAGAGAGACAAAAAAGCACAGAAGCACACATTGATCTAGTAATCTGTTCTACATTAGATGGTAGTAGCGGGTGAGCCGTCTTCTCTGGATGATATCACAGTTAACAGAACGCCAGACCAGGTGTACCTACTATGAAGAAAAAGAGAGAGAGCAAAAAGTTAAAAGCTGAAATGACGACAGTCATTTCAATGTAATACAATGCAAAACTGGAGAACAGTAGACTGAAGAACAGTAGAAATCAGCAGAGTGAGAAAATTAGACCCTGATGTCCTCCAGCAGCCTAAGCCTATCACAGCACAACTATAGAGATAGCTCAGGGTATGAGCCACTCTGACTATAAGCTTTGTCAAAAAGGAAAGTTTTAACATTAGTCTTAAAAGTAGACAGGGTGTCTGCCTCACGGACCAAAACTGGGAGTTGGTTCCACAGGAGAGGAGCCTGATAGCTAAAGGATCTGCCTCCCATTCTACTTTTAGAGACTCTAGGAACCACCAGCAGACCTGCAGTCTGAGAGCGAAGTGCTCTGTTAGGAACATACGGGGTAATCAGAGCTCTGATATATGATGGAGTTTGATTATTAAGGGCTTTATACGTTAGAAGGAGAATTTTAAATAGTTCTAAAACCGGTGTATATATATATGTATCTTACTACTGTACGATTTTTGCCAACTAATCCTTCTGAGTAAGGAACAGCTTGTTTTAACCAAATATTCAACAAAAAGACGCATAAAGTTTATGTTGAAGTGAGATGTCTTGTTCATACCCCAGCTTTTTTTTAATTTTTATTTATTTTTTTATTGAGGTTTTTGCCAGACATATACAAACAAGCACACATTACCTAGTTGCAGTAAAGTGAATCGGAGCCACATCTTGTGTGAACTTATTCGTAACTGCCCAGCCCCCCTCTTTTCTTTTTAACAAATAATCACAAAAAAATCCACAAAAAAAAAAAAAAACACAGAAAATATAACAAAATAACAATGCAGTCCAGCAGCAGTATAGAGAACAGGCCAGATCCACAACCTATAACATAGATCATAAAAAAAAAAAAAAACCTAGACAGACTATCAATCCCGCAGCAGTATCTAATAAAAATGTAGATCGGAGGTATATGTCCATCAGTTTAGATAGAAAAGGGCCCCACACCTCATTGAACAAGTCCTCCCTCCCAGCCACCCTATAGGTGACCCGCTCGTAGCTAGCCATTGAACTTAAAACCTGTATCCACTCCTTGAAAGTGGACTCAGTGGGAGATTTCCAGTGGCGTAAAGTTATCCTGCATCCTGTTGTCATAGCCAAGCGACACCAAGATTTATGGTGCTTTGAGATTTTAATGTTATCTGAAAGTAATCCCAACACACATAGAGCAGGGTTTTTGACCAAATTTGTGCCCAGCACCTTATTCCACATGTCTTTAGCTTTGTCACACTTATATAGCAAATGCATGAGAGTTCCATCCTTTCCATTACATCTCCAACAAATATCACTGTTTCTGAGTTTTAGTCTTGCTAGTTTGGAAGGGGTCCAATAGGATCTATTTAGTATCTTATAACAAATAAGTTGAGATTGGGTGTCACGCGAATAACTGTACCATGATGCAAATCATTTCTTCCAATCATCTTCTGTAATCTCTTGAGCTAGATCTCTGTTCCAACATGCTTTAAGACCATCTAGTTTAGGCATCTGCATACTTCTAATAAATTTATAGAAATTTGAAGCTCCTCTGTTTTTCTCAACAGTCTTATGGGAAATTGCCTGAATTTCTGTCTGACTGTGCTGAATATGTTTGTTTGAAAGAATACAATGTCTCAATTGTAAATACCTCCAAAATTCTGAGTTGGGCAAATTATATTTAGTTTTAATCTCATCAAATGTTTTAAATCCCATGTCTCCTGTCACATCCTCTAGAGTCTGAATCCCAGAGCCAGACCACCTATCCCAAAAGAAGCTTTTCTTCCCTATTAACAGTTTCTTGTTATACCATATAGAAGATCTGCTTGATAAGTACGGATCACTTTTTGTTATTTGATGAGCAATTTTCCACGATTCTTTGGCAAAAGCCATTACTGGGTCTTGGGATGGAATTGGTCTGTCTGTCTGTGATAGGAAGGTTTCCACTGAGAAAGGCTGCACCAGCTGTTCCTCTATCCTGACCCACAGCGGAGTCCTTGTTGGCGGCAGGTGAATTTTAGATAGCTGTGCTAAGGAAAAAGACCAGTGATACCAGTCTATTCGTGATAATGCTAAACCTCCCTTTTCTTTTGCTGCTTATAACTTAGCCCTATTAAACATGGGTTTTTTGTTGCCCATATAAACTTCTCTATCATACTGTTGTATGCTTTAAGTAGTGATGACGGAAATTTTAGCGGTAACATGGAAGTGATATAATTGATCTTAGGAGTTAAAATCATTTTGACTAGATTAATTCTACCCAACAGGGAAATATGCAATTTATCCCAGTTTTGTAGCAATATTTGGGTTTTTTGAAGAATTGGAGATATATTGGCTTCCATTATTTTTTCTACACCAAGTGTTAATTTAATACCCAGATATGTTAATCCTTCAGGCATCCATCTGAATTTCCAATTTTTTCTATTATCGGGGGGGGGCATGATTTTGATAGTGGCATAGCTTCTGATTTTGACCAATTAACAGTATAACCAGAAATCTCTGAGAACCGATTTATCACTGAGCAAATTTCTGTAACGGAGGACTCAGGGTTACTAGATATCAACAGCACATCATCCGCATACAGCAAAAGCTTGTATTCCTCTTGACCCGCCTGCACACCCTGTATATTTGAATTAGTACCTAATGCTATAGCAAGTGGTTCAAGAAAAATAGCGAAGATTAGAGGTGATAAAGGTGAACCCTGTTGAACCCCACGATGTAATTTGATTTGAGGCGACATAATCCCATTAGTTAAAACTATGGCTGACGGGTCAGAGTACATTAATTCCACCCACTTCCTGAATATTGGACCGAATCCAAATTTTTCTAGCGCATAAAACAAAAAAGGGAACTCCACTTTATCAAACGCCTTTTCCACGTCTAATGAAAAGCCAACCGTTGGTGTATCACTATTTCTTGTCATCCACATAATATGTAATAGTCTTCGAAGGTTGTCCGCAGAACTCCTGCCCCGCATAAACCCCACCTGGTCCTGATGAATGAGATTTAGGACCACCTCTTCCAGTGTAGTTGCTAAGATTTTGGCAAGAATTTTCTCATCCACATTAATCAAGGAAATAGGGCGATAGTTAGCACACTGTTGTGGATCTCTGCCCTTTTTATGCAGTAGTGTAATAACTGCTACCCTCATGCTTTCAGGTAGTCTACCTCTGTGAAATGCATCTTGATATACAACTAGTAACCTAGGGGCAAGATCATCTATGAATTTCTGATAAAAATCTGATGAGAACCCATCATTTCCAGGGGCTTTTCCTAATCTAAGGCTTCTATAGCTTTTTTAATTTAATCTAGAGAGATATCTCCCTCCAAAACTCATCTCCCCTTCTGTGCCAGGGTAGGGACTTCAATTGAGGAAAAAAAACTTTCTAATTTATTTTTGTCTGTCCCACCCTGAGATGTATACAATTCTTGATAAAATTCCCTAAAGGTGGTATTTATGTCTCTTTTGTTTGTAATAAGGTTGTGGTCTTTATCAAAAATAGATAAGGTAACATTCTGACATTGTATTTGTTTTACTCTGTATGCCAGGACTTTACCCGCTTGTTCTCCCTGTTCAAAATATTTTTACCTGGTACAGAAAAGGGCAAACTCAGCTTTCCTGTTTAGTATATCCTTTAGTTCACATTTAAGTTGGTTCAACTTACCCCATGTATTAGAGTCTTGGCGTTCTGAGTACTGCTTTTCAAGTCCCTTGATGTCTTTCTCTAATTTGAGTAACCTTTGACTCTCTATTTTTTTGATAAAGGAACTCCTTTGAATAATATGCCCCCTCAAAAAGGGTTTGAGAGCATCCCACATTACCCCATGGTCTTCTATAGAGCCTTCATTGTGTTCCCAAAATTCCTGCATCTCAGATTAAATAAAATTGCAGTTTTCTTCCCTGTTCAGCATACAGTTGTTAAAACGCCACCTCATGCTTTTTTCTGCCCTTTCTAGAGGATGGAGGACTATATCCACTGGTGCATGGTCCGATAGCACTATATTTCCAATTGTAGAACTCAACACCTGACTGACCATATCACGGGATATGAGAAAGTAATCTATTCTAGAGTAACTTGAGTGGGGATGTGAGAAAAAAGTAAAGTCCTTTTTTGTTGGATGAAGTAGTTTTCAGATATCAACAAGGCCCAACTCTTCTGACAACACATCTAGTGCCAGAACACCAGCAGTGTTAGTTTGAGAAGATTGAGACGATTTATCCATAATTAAATCCCTCACTTGATTAAAATCACCCCCTATGATTATATTATTATTCCCCATATCTCTAATTAGGTTACAGATTTCGTGAAAGAAGTTTGGGTCAACAGAATTAGGGGCATAATTATTAGCAATAGTCGTTCTTTGGCCCTCTAAAGTGGCATCCAATACAACCCATCTACCTTCCTTATGTGAGACATGTTTATGTATGTGGCAGTCGATATTTTTCCGTATCAAGATACTCCTCTTTTCCTCGAGGAAAATGTGCTATAATATTCCTGTCCAACCCATTCTCTTTTTAGTTTTGCTGCTTCCTCATCATTAAGATGGGTTTCTTGAATGAGGGCTATAACAGCCTTTTTTGCTTTAGATATGTGAGTTTTTTTTTCTTTTGACCACGTTATTGCACCCTGCAATATTCCAAGTTACAATTTTAAGCAGAGCCATATTACTCCCTTAATATATTACCATACAACCATCCCTTTGTGTAATGGCCATCTGTCTTGGTTGTTCCTCCTCTGAAACAATACATCCTTAGAAATACAGGATTACTGTCAGGATGCAGCTTATTGGCTGCATGCTGAGCCTCTCTCCCTCTCTCTTGTTCCTGCGCAGCCTGATCAGTTTCACCTGGCAGGCTGCAATTAACCCACAACTGCTTCCACCTGTTCCCACCGCTTTATAAGACTCACCTCTTTCTGTTCCCGTCGCCGGTCCATAGCGTTCACTCCCGCTCAGTCTCTGCCAGTTTTTCTTGTCAGCTCCGTTTGTACCCGTCAACCTGAAGACTCCGTTCAACCTGGTTTTGTTACAGTCAGCCCATAGACTTTCCGTCAGTTTGTTTTCTCCAGAACTCGGCTCTGATGCTCTGCTCGCCTCTGCTCGGCTCAGATGTCCTGCTCTCCAGTGCTCGGCTCCAGAGTTCCTCCCGGTCAGTCTCTCCACACTCCTCCTGCCAGCCAGCTTCTACACCCTTCACCTCCGTCCGTTGAAAGACTCTGGTCTAATCATCCATCTTCCACACTATTCAATAAAAACTCACTCATAAGAACTGACTCTGTGTGTGCGTGCTGTGTCCGGGTTCATCCCAGAAAAATATATCATAACATTATGGACCGGCCAAGGGATGAACCCGAGCACGCACAGAGCCTGGTGTAGAAGCTGGTAGGATCTGCCTCGCCTCCGGTTCATCTCGCTATGGTCACAGAGTTGCGACGCCACGCTTCTGGTTCGTCTGCCGGAGTCGCATCCGCGAAGCCCCGCCTCTGACTCTGTTTTCCTGGTCCGCCTTCCCCGCTGCTCAGCATTAAGGACGGCGCTCCTCGTCGTCGCTGCCCAGCGCTAACTGTTGCCGCTGCCCAGCATATTCAGACTTTGCTGCCCAGCGCCTTTTGGTTCTGTTTTGGTTTCTAGTTTTTGCTTTATGTTTTGGTTCCAGTTTTAGTATTTTGTTTCGGCTTTGTTTTCTAATTTAGCTTAACTTGTAGTTTTGTCTCAGTCATATAGTGCTTAGTTCTCGTCCTTGTTTGGTATATTTTTACTGTTTTAGAAGGATTATTTCCGCCTTCTGTTCTTTTGTTTTGGTTCAACCTAGTTTTTTGGTTTACTTAGGATTTTTTGGGATTTATGTTGCTTTGAGTATTGTGTTTTATTTTGTTGTTTTTGTCCGGGTTTTTGTTTCCCAGGTTATTCTAGTCAATCGGGTTTTTCTTTAGCATTCTAGTTTTTTTTTGTTTGTTTTTTTTTCAGCTGTGTCGCGCCCGTTCCATAAAATAATGGCTTTTTACCAACATACTTCTTTGGGGTCGTGGTTTCGCCACCGGTATACACACGCTTGTAAGTCGTATTTATGAGTAAATGGGGAAAATAGCAAAGTCGGCTCGGCCGCTTCTCCTAAGCAGCCATCTTGGGCGCGTCACCAACCGGAAGTCACCCATACACCAGCTTTCTTGTTTTAAGGTTATTCCTTTCTATTGAGGTGAGCCTTTAGGCGGTCAGGTGAATAAACTTATTCACTCAGGTGATTTAGCACTATCCTAACAAACACCCTAACCTATTTACACATCTGCACATATGCTTCATGCTGCTGGACTGCTGAAACCCAAAATGGACTCTGCACGTGAATAGCACACTGTCTATTTCCCCTGCATTGTCTACTTTGTTACATTGTTTTTCATTTCAATTGTTTACATAAATCGCTGCTGCATCTTTATCCTGAAAATTAGTGCAATTTACTGTGATTTTTAGAGTGGTTTCTAGAGTGATTCTTTTCAAGCTGTATGCAAACGAAATTTCATTCTGTACGCACTTTGTGCATACAAAATGACAATAAAGATATCTATCTATCTATCTATCTATCTATCTATCTATCTATCTATCTATCTATCTATCTATCTATCTATCTATCTATCTATCTATCTATCTATTTAACAAACATTACCTACTGAAGTACCAGTTTAATCAGTTTGATGGAGAGAAAATGGATTTGGAAAAGTCTTTCTTCTGCATGAATAAAACATATTTTTGGAAATATGTTGTTTTTGTATAACTTATTTTTTAGTCTATCAGATTCCAGACTTTACACATAACCTCATAAATGTATCTGTCAGGTTGTCTCATTCCTAAATATTGAATCAGGTGTTATGATAAAACTACTCTAGTAGCATCTTTATCAAAACTCAAATCAACATAATAAACGTGTCAGTAATCATGTTTGCTAAATTACAGCATGTTCTTACTACAACAAGCATCATGAAGATGTGTGCTGCTGTAATGCACCCCTAATGAGCTGGGCTCCAGGCACTAATTTAGGGTACTGGGATGGAGCCTCTGATTAGTTTTGTCCCCTCCCCCTAAAGAACATTGTCAACTCCTAAAGGAGGTGCAACCCACACTGCTTAAAGAAGAGAAGAAAACTTTATCAAAGCAGAAAAACACATCAAACAAAATGTGTTTCCTGCATTTAATTGTCCCTCAGGGAGCAATGTGAGGCTAAGGGTCTTGTTTATTCAAGAATCAAGGCAGGTTTACTTGTTATTGCGTGTCAACGTGGTGACATTCAGGACATACTCCAGTTAGGGTACACAACTAACAACAGGCATTAAACATGTATAACATTCACATTGGAGCATGCAAAAGATAAAAAGAAAGGCTATCTATAGAGGCTGTCTGCAGGGATCAACCCAGGTTCCTGCAGCTTTCTCTGAAGTGTGCTGCTCTGAGCTTGAACAATTCTGGTTTTACGTTTGTCCTGCTGCAGGTTGGGTTGTATGCGTTCTATCAGCTGTTGCACACAATGATAATAATGGAGTTTAATGCTCTACATTTCATTACTCTGTGGAGTCTTCTTGTAATGTGTGATTAAAATATCTGCACTAAGTTAGTTATCTATGGTTACCTGAAGATGTAGGTGTAGATAATAAAGATTCACTCATTTTTTATTCAGTTCAGATTATCTACACATGACTAAAACACAACACTTCATCTCAAGGCTCTTTACAAAAGTAATTCAATCAAATCTGACAGATTAGTTAACGATTCTCTAAGTTAAACAACGTTTCCTTCAACTCAAACTGTATTCTAGGTCATGTAAAGGTTCCTCACCCCAGATCCTGGTGAGTGGTTTCTGTAGAGCTGGATGGTCCACAGAGCAGCTGTAGATGTCTCCCAGCTGAGGGATGAAGTCCAGTCTGGAGATCTGGGTGAAGGTGCTGTCCTTGTTGG
This sequence comes from Fundulus heteroclitus, assembly GCF_011125445.2. Taxonomy (NCBI): domain Eukaryota; kingdom Metazoa; phylum Chordata; class Actinopteri; order Cyprinodontiformes; family Fundulidae; genus Fundulus; species Fundulus heteroclitus. The sequence goes on along the minus strand of NW_023396824.1, from coordinate 2,616,909 downwards.
GGAAGGGAACGTTGATGCTGGTTCCTTCAGTCACCTTCTGGCCGTTCTTGGTCCAGGAGACGTTGACAGGAGCAGGATAGAACCCAGAGACATGACAGACCAGGATGTTCTTCTCTCCCAGCTCCACGTCGTCTCTGGTGTAGATCATGGGGGTGGATGGAGGATCTGAGGAAATGTAAACTTTTTATTACTTAAGGATGTCCTGGCCTTCAGACATATGAGCCCAGAATATTTTTATTACACATGGAGTATCACTGCCATCTATTGGCATCATAGGGAACTGTTTGATTTTTAACATTTGTATTTTCTCAGGGAGAAAGGCAGCTGAAGTCATTCTCATGAACTCTGTGTTCCTGCTGACTTTCTCTGATCCTGTAACCATTCATATGTCATTAATGTGAACAGAGCTGATTATCTGCCACTGCCTACAGGATCACTTGATGTAGTTGAGGAGAAGCCTGGAGACCAAGTGAACTCTCTTTGTCTGCTATGTGACTAGCTGACTGACAAACTGTTGGGCTGTTAACTTACAGTCCAGCATTAAAGCTGTTTATGCTGATGTGATGGTGTTATTATTTACTGCTAATGTGCTGTTCTAGGAGCTGGAGATGTCTGAGCAGATGATGGTGAGCAGATGCTCCACATCCTGAACAGTGATTTAGACCATCTACAAGCTGCTCTGATCTCCTGCTGTAGGATCTTCAGTTGTGGACTGAGACCATCAAGGTGCTGCAGAGAACACAGCAGGAAGTCCTGCTGCTGCATTAAAATATGTTTAACAGTATAAGTTTCAACAATTTCCCTTGCTATCTTATCATCTCTGTAATCTTATATGTTATTTTTATTTGTGTGATTATCTTCTGTGCTTCTCTCTATTTCATCCCTAACACATTTTCCTGCAGGATCAATAATGTTCCTTAATAATGTGTGCAGCTGAATGTAAGACACTTCAATGTTTATTCCTCTAGAGTCGTTTAAAGTTTTGCTCCATTTTTAATGAAATAAGGGAATAAACAGTGATTAACAGTGACTCTTTGCTGAGGCTTAGTTTACCATACCAAGGCTTTTACAAGGTTGAATTAAATCAATTAATCAGTCCTAATGACACAATAGATAACTTTAACTTCACTGATGTCAGTGAAGTTTGTTTTAAATGGTGTGAGGTGAACGTTTAACTAAGTTAAATAGGAAAACATTTGATTACAAAAACTAATGCTTTAAATATTCATGAGGCTGTCAGTGAACATTAATGTTTCAGTTAAATCAAATGAACAATACCCTCTTAAAAGTGGAGAAAAACATCCCCAATAAAGATCGTTTTCATGTGTTCACTGGTAGAAATGCGAACACAAAGTGGACAACATGCCTGCCTCAGTGTGTTGATCCCAGTATATATTTTATCATTATTACAGGAGACAGTAGACTTTAAAGTAGCCACAGGAAAATAAAGTTAGAATGAGTGATAACTTTTCTCACCGCGCTGCAGTGGAGGGTTCTTGTAGTTATGCAGATCCGCCTTCAGGTTTCCTCTGCAGATCTGTTGTTGAGCCACAGCTGATCCATAAATTCCTTCTCCATAGCTCATATGATCAATGAAAGGAGGCTGAGGTTCCACTCCTTTCCCCTGCTTGAAGTCAGCGACCCAGATCTCTTCTCCATCCAGAGCATACATCTCCTCTCCATCAGAGTCTGAACAGCCAACGATACGAATGTCCTCATGGAGAACTGTGAACACAGAGACAGCTGAGAACCTGCTGAGGAACCTGCTGAGAACCTGCTGAGGTCCAGCAGAACCTACAGAACCGGGTCAAACTCACCATCAGCAGAGACCCGCAGGACCCCGCAGAGGAAGAGCAGCAGCCTCATCTTCATCATCAGCTCAGAGACTTAGAGCCTCACTGAGGGAAAGTCCTGCAGCTGCTGGACCCAGCGCAGCCAGCAGCCAATCAGAGAGCAGGGAGGCTGTGACGTCACTGGTTACCAGGTAGAGTCAGCAGCAGCTGAACCCAGAGTGGAGCTCTGAGCTGCTGGAGACCAGGACTCTGAGATTTACTGATGTTTTATTAATAAAAACGGAGCATCTAGATTGATTTTACTCTAAAAGCAGGACAAATTACTACATTTGTTTTAAATGGAGGAAAATGTTTATTTTCCTGCAGCTGGAACAAGACTTGATTGTCAAACAGGGTTTAATATTAACCTTTATAATAGATTGTTTTGTCTAAAAACAGAAAAATGTATACATTTATTGTTTTAAAAAAAGGAGAAGGTTTATTTTCCAGCAGCTGGAGCTCATCCTGTAGAGTAAAACCAGACTTCTGATCATCAAACCAGTAAACTCTCCAGCAGCCTCAGAGGTCTGCATCAGACCATCTCACCTTGCTACACCTTTATTAAAATGTTCTCCTGAGTCTGGAGCAGGAAGTAGGTCCAGTTCAGTGTTTTGGTTCTTACTGGTGGTCAGAAGATCTCAGGAGGAGCAGATGATAGAGGTCAGACCTTTACCCTGTGTCTGCTGATCATCGTCCTGAGAGAGCGGAAGTCCACCTGATATCCTCTGGACCAGACTAGAACTGCTTCTGGTGGTCATAACTTTTGTCCATCAGTGATGGTCCTTCCAGTCCTCCTGTCTCCACCACCTGTACCGGGTCCAGGAGCGTCCCAGGACAGAACCGGTCCTTTCAGAAGAAGTACTATGTTACTTCTGCTGGGTTATTCATATTTACCTCATACATTCTATCTCTGCAGTCTAACCTTAGAGAAAGCCCAGCGCTGAGCAGTAGTTCCCAATTCTATTCTAATATATTCTATTCTAAAAAGCCTTAACTAAAAATGTAAATGTTACGTCCACCAGGCTCTTTTGGTAGGGTAACTAACCAGAAATAAGCAAATGCAAAACAAACCTAACAAAACGCAACCATAAGATGAGCTACAAACCAAACCAAACCAAACCAAATGGGGTTCTGAGGAGGGAGAGCAGGAAGAGAGCCTCTCCTCTGCTGCATGCAGAGCAGCTTTAAAGCAGCAGAGCACTAATCAGGGAAATAATAACACCTGCAGAAGGCCTGTCTCTCGAACCTTTGTAAAGTGCCTCGAGATGACATGTTTCATGAATTGGCGCTATATAAATAAAATTGAATTAAATTGAACCCTACAAGGAAAATAAAGCAGAGACCCACTGCAGCCATAACAGTAGATGAAACCGTCTGTTTCTATTTTAACAACTTTATTTTAAATGTCTCACTAATATGTGTTTAAGGTTGTTTCCAACACTTTTAACGGTTCATGCTCTGACCAGCAGCCTGCTGTCAGCCTGGTCTACCTGGTAACAGATGACGCAGCAGTGACGTCACTCTTCCTCTGGTTTTCCTGCAGTTCTCAGTCAGACGCAGTTAGTTCCTCTGCTGAACCCAGAGAGAGACATGGCTTCATCACCGCTCTGCTTCTTCCTCCTCTTCCTCGCTGTCCGCTCAGCAGGTAGGACCATTACTCTGACTATCAATGCACTCTTTAATTCACTGTTTAATTCACTGTTTAATTCACTGTTTAATTCACTGTTTAAACAGCTTTTTATGTTCTGAAAGCTGCCTTATTTACATATCAACAACAATTAATAATTTACTTATAGAGAACTTCCAAACAAGCACAAAAGTTAAAGTTAGCACAGATAGAAGAACCCACACCTGTAGAAATACCAAAGCTAAAACATGAACATAAGGCAGCATTTAATAATTTTAATAAATTATAAATTTATGTTATTACCAGCCAGAGAGGAACAGCTGGGTTTTAAAAATAGATTTAAAACAGGGAGGATGTCTACCTTTATGTACAGCAGCAGGTGAGTCCAGAGTTCAGAACCAGCTACAGAGAAGGTCCGGTCTCCTCTGGGCTTAGGCCTGGTTCTGAGTACCGACCGGAGCAGGGGGTCCACTGACCCAAGAGAAAGAGGAAGAGCATAGGGCTGTAGATGCTGAGAGAGGTAGAGAGGGACCAGGGCATTTAAAGGCTTAAAAACCAATAAAATTATTTAAAATAAAATTAACATGAGGGGTTATCTAATCACTCAGCTCCTTATTTAATTCCTCACTGATCAGAATAATCAGTAAAATAATCAATACCCTGGTTATTGCTCAGCACTAATATCTGATTCTGCTTCTGATCCTTCAGATGGATTTCTGGAGTTCATCGTGAATCGCTGTGTGTTTAACTCCACTGAGCTGAAGGACATCGAGTTTATTACATCTTATTACTTCAACAAAGTGGAGGATGTCAGGTTCAGCAGCTCTGTGGGGAGGTTTGTTGGCTACACTGAGCCTGGTCTGAAATATGCAGAGGACTGGAACAAAGATGCTGGAAAAATCGCTGCCATGAAAGCTCAGAAGGAGGCAGTCTGCCTGAACAACGTCAACATCGACTATCAGGCTGCTCTGAGTAAATCATGTAAGTCTCTGAGTTTCACCATCATCATATTAAACATCATTTTCTCTCCTGCATAAACTGACTACTGGTAAAATTAACTTGTGTAACTTTAATCTGTTCAAAAAAGATAGAAACTGGTTTCACTTTTATATCCAGAACCATAATCCACCAGCATCAGCTGCTATAGGGGTCCACGGTCCCAGCCTACTATAGTCAGATGTTTGGTCCTGTTCTAACCGTTCTGATTACTGGAGTCAAATATTTGACATTCTTACAACGGTGAACTCAACCCAGACCCAGACTCGGTTCTGTTCAGTCTCCCCTACCTAAATGATCCAACCTCCCATGGTTAAGGTGTTGGGTGCCGGTCTTTTAGGAAAGCGTCTCTTTCTTTTCAACAAACCTGACCTTTTTCTTATAATGAGAGTTCTGACCCACATCAAACCTGGAAAAATAGACCCACCCCCTACAGGTTCTTGAAGACCTTTAATGCGATCTGGCAACCCTTCTTACAACATATAGATAGGTCAGCAGACTTTTATTAATGCTAGTATCTGTCAATCATCAATTACTACACTTATCATCTGTAATGTGGTTCTAGTTCCTCTTTTTGTGAACATAATGATACTAAATAGATTTAGTGTATAAAAGAAATGCTTTTATACACTAAATCACTATTTGGCATTGGCACTAAATGCTTATTTCCAGAATGATCATGAAATTATAATTTAAGAGCATGTTTGTAAATATCCCAACATGAATAGGTTTTACAGTTTAGTAATGTTGCTTCACACTGTTTTCTCCTTTAGTCACTAGTTTCTTTGGTTTGGAGCAGATTTTTCTCTTCTTCTAACAATATTCCTGCAGTGAGAAGGAATTATTTATTTAATTGCAGTAACAAACACAAATGAGAGCATATTTAATTCAACAGCCCATCTGTTTACTACATCCTGATCATGTGGGTAAACTAATATTCCTATAGAGACATCAATGTTATACAGAGTAGGGCTGAACGATTTTGGAAAATAATCTAATTGCAATTTTTTTTATCTTAATATTGCCATTGCGATTTAATGCAATTATTTTTTTTTTCAAATTTAATTTACAAATCAATCTATTTCATCGTTGTCCTCAGAGTCTGAGGGCTTTGGTAAATGTTCACCATTGTAAAAAGGTCAGAGATAACAGATAATGAGGTACTAAGGTACTTTTATGCAATGATTAGAGGCTACATTTGGGTTAGGGTTGGCCTCTAATCTTTGCACTTTTAAGTGTACTACTACATTTAGACACTAGGTTATATTAAGTATATGATAATTTAAAGCTAACTCTAAATTCTCATCAAATTAAACTTGTTTACTGACTCAGGATCTTAATTTAAATGATACCAGCTGAACAGAATGCTTTAAATGCAGCTGACCCTTTATCACAGAAATTAGGTGTATATTTATGTGATAAAGTTTCTGCCACTTGCTTTCATACAACTGATTAGGGTCAGAATTGATCTAAATAAGTGCATTTCATCTTTCTGCAATTCTCAATAAGAAAATCTCAAGACATTCATTTCAAATCAAAAATACTTTACTGTTCTTTAAGGAATAAAAGCAACATATCATAAAAACACTTTTAGTGTCAGAATCACGGTGGCTTTGCTCACCCATCTATTGCCAACTGGTAGGCATTTTAAGATTGACAGCCTATTTCCTACTTTTATCGTTAAAAAACATTGAGGATGGTATTAAAAACGTGATCAGGTTGAAATTGTGACTATTTTTCCTATATTAATGAAAATGAAGACCCAGTTTTAACATTAATAACAGTAGGGTTAAGCTACTTTATTGCACCTCCTGACCTTCCCCTTAAGGCTTTAGCTGTGAAGTTGGACTCTTCCTATGTGTTTTACGTCTGAGGAATGGAGAACCGCCTTCAGGTCGGCAGATCCTGATTTTTAATGTTTCATAAATAACTCTGGGTGTGTTAAGTATCGTCTGGTAAATATCAGTCCAATCAGCTGATATCAAGACAATGGTTGAAAGGGATGAATTCGAGCACTAGCGATCTTTTAACAGCAAAACCTGCACACACATAGAATAAAGGAGTGACAGCTTCTTTTCAAGTCCAATAATTTATTAACAGAAATAAAATGAACATCCAGAGAACATCACTATGTAATGCTGTTTACCTGAATTAACACAATATTTCAATCAGTAAATCCTCTCTACTAGGCTAGTGAAACTTAACTAAACTACTAAGCAAAATGAAGATAAAGAAGCTTAGCTAAGCAACTATTTACATGCAAAACAAACCAAAAGACAAAACAAAAGTGGTTGATCATAGTCAGAATACTTCAGTGAATCGTGGTTCACTGCAGATCTGATAAAAGAAAGCATGGAATGGAGTTAAAAACATTTGACATGTGTTTCAATCCATTCACAATGCAAAGCCCAAGTTAAACAAACGTTTTCTTTAGGTTAAAGAACGAAGGTTCACCTTAATCAATGTGAATCGTGGTTAAATTATCTTAACTAATTCAGAACAACATTTGGCATGAATTTCAACCCATTCACAATGCAAAGCACAAGTTATCCAGAACATTATTTTGAGTAAATAACATTCTGAAGAGTGATTTGCTCAGTAAAATCATTTAAAGCCTTACGACCAAGTTTGTTAATGCGATTCTCCCTCCGGGCGTCTGGGATAAGGTGACCAGATTTCTGAAATCAAATCTGGGGACATTTTTAGCTCGTGGATAAAAATCAATACATCTCATCAAGATGAAATTAGGAAAACGGGGACAGAAATGGTTTCATTTATTTTTACATATTTATTAATATTTAAACAATATTAAATTTTTAAACAAAATATTAAACACATTTAAACATCTTTATTAAAATTTAAACAACAAAAATCAAGTGTAAAAGCCAGGAATGTGCCTCTCCACACTTTTAGTATATCCTAAGATTAATAAAATGAATAAATCAATAGTGTTATTAATAGAAAACTAGAACTGTGTCTCTGGGTTGGGGCAAAGCGGAGGGGTCAAGGGTCGTTAGCAGGGCTTTCCAGTTTTGTGGGACCCAAAGAGCTCTGCTGCTGCCTCCTAAGAGGATACAGAGTTCCCCCACCTTTTAAAAATGCAACAAATACTCATTCTGTTCACATCTACATACCTATGAGAAATAGGTTTTTATGTGTTAAGATTAAAAAGAAGTAGCGGTCAAGCCTGCAGGTAAAGGATGATTAATGTTTCTTACTGTCACCTGACAGCATCAGGGGTCTGTTCATCTCTAAGAAGCAGATTAATTTCTCCCACTAATGGACTCTAAGCACAGCTCCACTACTGCCTGAACCTCAGCAGCTCCTTTAGTTCCTGATTAATCCAGGTGTGTCTGTCTGGTAACTGACGTCAGACACACCTGGATTAATCTGTCCAGTAATGAAAGACAGGAAACAAAGGAACTTCACTCAGGTAAACGAAGGAGCTGCTGAGGTTCAGGAAGATGTGGAGCTGTGCATAGAGCCTGTTTGGGATGAGATAATGTGTTGTAGTGTTGTGATGTGAAAAGGTGTTAAACATGTTAAAAAAGGCACAAACTTGGAAATCCTCCTGACATGAATGCAGGTGATTGAGTGTAGTGCAGCATGAGCATGTATAAACTTACACAAAGTGTGTATAACTACATTATGTGTATGGTAGTAGCTGATGTGCCAGTATATTGTTTGCTCCTATAAGGTGAGTTAACTCCGGTCAGTGAGTCACTAACATGAGATCATCTCTGGTTTCTTCAAGGCGTTCTGTGTCTGAAAAGCCATCAGCCATGGTATCCAGAGGTCTGGATAAAATATAAGGAGAAGAGGATAGATTATGTGCAGAACTGAAATGTTTAAAACCCAAGAAAAAATACAACTAATCTGCCTCTTTATTGTGCCACAGCTACGGCAGTGCAGTGAAACTCATGTTCAGTGCAGAGACTCAGAAAGAGGTTATATCCTCAGACATTAGGGCTTCTCAACTCAATCCTCTGTTTTACATAGCATACTTCACACACTACATTACTCAGTACGTTAGTTTATCACTTAGATCATGTCAACGCTTTATCACTTCAACTTTATTAATACTCTAAGTAATTTTTCTTCCTTCTTGTCAACCGTTCTTTCCATCAGTGTTTCTATTTTCCTCCACTCTCATTTAACCTCCTTCCTATCTTCTTCCTCTCTCCTCTTGTATCAATCTTACATTATTCTAAAACAGAGACATTATATATTTAAAATCACTTCCAAAAACATTACAATGTACAACATGAAAACTTCCTATTATTATTATTATCTCATCTGATTAAATACAGAAAATGCTCATTACCACAATATTAGGAGCTACAAGAAAAAACAACATAATAAATGACCATTAAACAGGTGGTTTTTCTCTTCCTCCATCATTCTCAGATCATGCAGATATTCTCATTCAGTTCTCCTGTTACTGACTAATATTTTTTCATGAGGAACTTTCATACTTTCACTCTAAATATCTGCTTTATTTCCCCTGTACTTTTTATTTTATTTTTATTTTTGATACACTGTACATATGTGGACACACTGTAAATACCTTATACCTTATGCACCTTTTCCTCCTTTTGGCACCTTTCTTTTTGTTTATTAAGCCAATGTGTGACAAGTAAATTTCTCCACTGTGAGATATATAAAGCCCTATGTTATCTCATATATCCAAACTGAGCAGTAGAAAAGCAAACCTAAGCCTGGACTTATAACTATCTGAAATATAAACTAAAGGTCACCTATCAGTTCTAAAACATCTTTAGAAGAACCCTTGTTGATCTCTGGAGAACCAGCGAACCAGATTAGCGCCTTACAAACAGTTTTCAATCATTCTGTTACATTTTATCTGAGTGTCTTTTACTAATGTGAGCAGCAACTCGTGGTCTTGTCTTACTTTTTATTGATTATTATTAGGGCTGGACAATATAGAAAAAAAGCTTATCGATAAAAAAATGTATACTGATCGATATCGATAATTATTGAAAATATTTAAAACCATATTTTATGTGCAGCTCTGCCTGGACATTTTATGACATTGCTAAATGTCCGTCCGTCTTCTTCCGCTTATCCTGGGTCGGGTCGTGGGGGTAGCAGCTTCAGTAGGGAGGCCCAGACGTCCCTCTCGGATTTGGAGGCACTGATTTTCATCCCGGCCGCTTCGCACTCGGCTGTGAACCGCTCCAGTGAGAGCTGTAGATCACGCCTGATGAAGCCAATAGGACCACGTCATCCGCGAATAGCAGAGACGCAATCCTAAGGCCACCAAAACGGATCCCCTCAACACCTTGGCTGCGCCTAGAAATTCTGTCCATAAAAGTTATGAACAGAATCGGTGACAAAGGGCAACCTTGGCGGAGTCCAACTCTCACCGGAAACGAGTCCGACTTACTGCCGGCAATGCGGACCAGACTCTGACACCGGTCGTACAGAGACCTGACAGCCCTTATTAAAGGGTCCGGTACTCCATACTCCCGGAGTACCCCCCCACAGGATCCCCCGGGGGACACGGTCTTCTCTAGATCCACAAAGCACATGTAGACTGGTTGGGTAAACTCCCATGCCCCCTCCAGAATCCTGCTGAGGGTATAGAGCTGGTCCAGTGTTCCACGGCCAGGACCAAAACCACACTGCTCTTCCTGAATCCCAGATTCGACTATCCGACGGACCTTCCTTTCCAGAACCCCTGAATAGACCTTACCAGGGAGGCTTAAGAGTGTGATTCCTCTATAGTTGGAACACACCCTCCGGTCCCCCTTTTTAAATAGGGGGACCACCACCCCAGTCTGCCAATCCAGGGGAACTGCCCCCGATGTCCACGCAATGTTGCAGAGCCGCGTTAACCAACACAGCCCCACAACATCCAGAGCCTTAAGGTACTCAGGGCGAATCTCATCCACCCCCGGGGCCTTGCCACCGAGGAGCTTTTTAACAACCTCGGCAACCTCAGCACCAGAGATGGGAGAACCCGACCCAGAGTCCTCAGGCTCTGCTTCCTCAATGGAAGACGTGTTGGTGGGATTAAGGAGGTCTTCGAAGTATTCCGCCCACCGAAACACGACGTCCCGAGTCGAGGTCAGCAGCACACCACCCCCACTGTAAACAGTGTTGGTACTGCACTGCTTCCCCCTCCTGAGACGCCGGATAGTGGACCAGAATCGCTTCGAAGCCGTACGGAAGTCTTTCTCCATGGCCTCTCCGAACTCTTCCCATGCCCGAGTTTTTGCCTCGGCGACCAGCCGAGCCGCCTGCCGCTTCGACTGCCGGTACACATCAGCTGCTTCCGGAGTCCCACAGGCCAATAAAGCCGGATAGGACTCCTTCTTCAGCTTGACGGCTTCCCTCACCGCTGGTGTCCACCAGCGGGTTCGAGGGTTGCCGCCGCGACATGCACCGACAACCTTGCGGCCACAGCTCCGACTAGCCGCCTCAACAATAGAGGAACATGGTCCATTCAGACTCAATGTCCCCCACCTCCCTCGGGCCAGCTTCTGCAGCCGAGGATCAGAACGCCAAGGTCCTCGCCCTCTACTGCCACCTGTTGCACAATGCACCCGACCCCTTTGGCCCCTCCGACAGGTGGTGAGCCCATCGGAAGGGGGACCCATGTCGCCTCTTCGGGCTGAGCCCGGCCGGGCTCCATGGGCAAAAGCCCGGCCACCAGACGCTCGCCAACGTGCCCCACCTCCAGGCCTGGCTCCAGAGTGGGGCCCCGGTGACCCGCGTCCGGGCGAGGGAACACGAGGTCCAATAATTGTATTCATCGTAAGGAGCTTTTTGGGCTGCGCTTTGTCTGGTCCCTCACCTAGGACCTGTCTGCCTTGGGTGACCCTACTAGGGGCTTAAAGCCCCTGACAGCATAGCTCCTAGGATCATTGGGACACTCAAACCCCTCCACCACGGTAAGGTGGCAGCCCAGGGAAAGTCATTGCTGATCATTGCTAAATGATTTAATTTTAATAAAGAACACAAACACAGAATTCCAATTAAATCTTTATTTAACCAACTTTTTTAACCATAACAGAATCTTTTTAAAGAAAAATAACTTAAGAGACCTGAGTTATGTTATTAAATACTGACAAAGAATAAACTAAAGTGACCAGTAAAATAACCAAAATAAATATACAAAATAAATAAATAAAATAGCCTATTTAGGTGGGAATAGTACACTAGTTACTTCTCAGGTTTCATAACTGAGAGGCTGACGCAAGGCTGAGGTCCGAGGTCGTGGTGTGTAAGGACACAGATTGCAGCTCATTTTGCACTGATTCCCTGCACTCGTTGCACAATTTAGGGAAAGCTGTTAGAGAGAAACTTGCGGCCCGGAACTTTATATCGCAGATCAAGAGTGGCGAGTAGTTGTTTGAAGCCAGGTTTTTCAGCTGCAGAGAACAGCAGCATATCCATCACTATGAAGCACGTTGCTGCATGCATGATGTCATTATGCCGCTTGGACAATTTGTCATTTTATCACAAAGAAGGGAGCCCAGTTTAGCTGCTATTCAATTCAATTCAATTTTATTTATATAGCACCATTTCATGAAACATGTGATCTTGAGGCACTTTACAAAGTCAAAATATTATACAGATTGGTCAAAAATGTTCCTATATAAGGAAACCAGTTGATTGCTTCAAAGTCCCGACAAGCAGCATTCACTCCAGGAGAACCGTAGAGCCACAGGGAGAGTCATCTGCATTGCTGATGGCTTTGCTGCAATCCCTCATACTGAGCAAGCATGAAGCGACAGTGTTAAGAAAAACCACCCATTAACGGGAAGGAAAAACCTCCGGCAGAACCGGGCTCAGTATGAACGGTCATCTGCCTCAACCGACTGGGGTTACAGAAGACAGAGCAGAGACACAACAAGAGAGACAAACAAGCACAGAAGCACACATTGATCCAATTCAATTCAATTTTATTTATATAGCGCCAAATCATGAAACATGTCATCTCAAGGCACTTTACAAAATCAAGTTCAATCATATTATACAGATTGGGTCAGATTATACAGATTGGTCAAAAATGTCCTATATAAGGAAACCAGTTGATTGCATCAAAGTCCCGACAAGCAGCATTCACTCCTGGGGAACCGTAGAGCCACAGGGAGAGTCGTCTGCATTGTACATGGCTTTGCTGCAATCCCTCATACTGAGCAAGCATGAAGCGACAGTGGGAAGAAAAACTCCCCATTAACGGGAAGGAAAACCTCCGGCAGAACCGGGCTCAGTATGAACGGTCATCTGCCTCGACCGACTGGGGTTACAGAAGACAGAACAGAGACACAACAAGAGAAACAAAAAAGCACAGAAGCACACATTGATCTAGTAATCTGTTCTACATTAGATGGTAGTAGCGGGTGAGCCGTCTTCTCTGGATGATGTCACAGTTAACAGAACGCCAGACCAGGTGTACCTACTATGAAGAAAAAGAGAGAGAGCAAAAAGTTAAAGCAGAAATGACAACACATAATGCATAATTGAAGAACAGTAGAACTCAATTAGACCCTGATGTCCTCCAGCAGCTTAAGCCTATAGCAGCATAACTATAGAGATAGCTCAGGGTAACATGAGCCACTCTAACTATAAGCTTTGTCACAAAGGAAAGTTTTAAGATTAGTCTTAAAAGTAGACGGGGTGTCTGCCTCACGGACCAAAACTGGGAGTTGGTTCCACAGGAGAGGAGCCTGATAGCTAAAGGATCTGCCTCCCATTCTACTTTTAGAGACTCTAGGAACCACCAGCAGACCTGCAGTCTGAGAGCGAAGTGCTCTGTTAGGAACATACGGGGTAATCAGAGCTCTGATATATGATGGAGCTTGATTATTAAGGGCTTTATACGTTAGAAGAAGAATTTTAAATTCTATTCTTGATTTAACAGGAAGCCAATGAAGGGAAGCTAAAATTGGAGAAATATGATCCCTCTGATTGATTTTCATCAGAACTCTTGCTGCAGCATTTTGGATCAGCTGAAGACTTTGAACTGCATTTTGTGGACTTCCTGATAGTAAAGAATTACAATAGTCCAGCATTGAAGTAACAAATGCATGGACTAGTTTTTCAGCATCACTCCTGGACAGAATGTTTCTAATTTTGGCGATATTCCTGAGGTGAAAAAAGGAAACTCTGGAAACCTGTTTAATATGGGATTTAAATGACATGTCTTGGTCAAAAACAACACCAAGATTTTTTACTTTATTACCAGAGGCCAAGTTAATGCCATCCAGATTAAGTGATTGATTAAGAAGTTTATTTTTTGAAGACTCTGGCCCAAAGATTACAACTTCTGTCTTGTCAGAATTTAAATGCAGGAAATTTAAAGTCATCCAGCTTTTGATGTCATCAAGACATGACTGCAGTCGAAGTAACTGATTGGATTCATCAGGATTTATGGATAAATATAGCTGAGTGTCATCAGCATAACAGTGGAAATTAATCCCATGCTGTCTGATAATTTTGCCAATCGGAAGCATATATATAGTAAATAGAATTGGTCCAAGGACTGAACCCTGTGGTACTCCACAGGTGACCCTAGAGTTTGAGGAAGATTTATTATTAACATGAACAAACTGGAATCTGTCCGACAGATAAGATTTAAACCAGCCTAATGCTTTTCCCTTAATCCCTACAGTATGCTCAAGTCTTTGTATGAGAATATTGTGATCAACTGTATCAAATGCAGCACTGAGATCTAACAGGACAAGTATAGACACAAGTCCATTATCTGAGGCCATGAGAATATCATTAGTGACCTTCACCAGAGCTGTTTCAGTGCTATGATGAGCTCTGAAGCCTGACTGAAACTCCTCAAGTAGGTCATTACTTTGTAAATGTTCACAAAGTTGATTAGCAACTACTTTCTCAAGAATTTTAGATAAGAAAACAAGATTAGACATAGGTCTGTAGTTTACTAACTCATCTTGATCAAGAGAAGGTTTCTTAAGTAAAGGTTTAATAACAGCTACTTTAAAAGCCTGTGGTACATATCAATTTACTAAGGATAGATTAATCGTGTCTAAAATAGGACCACTGATCAAAGGGAATACCTCCTTAAACAACTTGGTTGGGATTGGGTCTAACATACAGGTAGAAGGTTTAGATGAAGCTAAAATTTTAGATAGCTCAGAAAGCTCTACTGCTTCTAAACAGTTCAAACACCGCGCAGGTTCTAAAGATTCCTCCAACGCTGCCTCACTTACTGAGGACGAGGTAATCATGTTTGGGAGGATGCCAATTATTTTATTTTTAATGGAATCAATTTTATTTATGAAGAATCCCATAAAATCATTACTGCTAAGAGCTAAGGGAATGGATGGATCAACAGAGCTGTGGCTCTGGGTAAGTTTGGCAACTGTACTAAAGAGAAATCTAGGATTATTTTTATTCTCTTCAATTAATGATGAAAAATATGCTGCTCTAACTCTGCAGAGGGTCTTGTTATACAACAATAGACTGTCCCTCCAGATTAGGTAGGATTCCTCTTGGTGTGTAGAGCGCCATTTTCTCTCCAA
>NW_023396824.1:2479431-2596931 GCF_011125445.2 Fundulus heteroclitus | reverse complement strand
CAGTGAGGTAGTCGATGGTCCAGTGAGGTAGTCGATGGTCAGTGAGGCAGTCAATGGTCAGTGAGGTAGTCCATGGTCAGTGAGGTAGTCCATGGTCAGTGAGGTAGTCCATGGTCAGTGAGGTAGTCAATGGTCAGTGAGGTAGTCTATGGTCAGTGAGGTAGTCCATGGTCAGTGAGGTAGTCGATGGTCAGTGAGGTAGTGGATGGTCAGTGAGGTAGTCTATGGTCAGTGAGGTAGTCGATGGTCAGTGAGGTAGTCAATGGTCCAGGCAGCTAGATGTTTGTCCACATCAGCTGGCATAGACGGATTCCTTCACTTCGGTATCTGTTTAAAGGAGAAGTGAGAGACTTATCTTTGAATCGGCTGGCAGTTTCTCCCTATGCCAGGGAGGAACTGAGTTTCAGAAAGGCTTCTTCTCACTTAGCTCATGGCCTTCTCCAGGCCCCATGCATGGCTCATGCAGGCCTTCAGTCGCATGGCTGCTGAGGAAGGAGACCCCACTTCTCCTTGGGAGGCCCAGAGAAGTGCTGGTCATCTGTTGATGGAGGAGTGTGTGGAGGGAATGCTTGGTTTTCTGCGGCCTAGCAGAAACACGCATGTGTGGTCGGGACCGATGTCCATTCAGTAGTCAGATCGTTCAGCTTGTCTGGTGAGAGGAGGTATCCACCGTCTCGTGTCTGTTCTCCTGCAACAGCTGACAAAATTGAACAAAACTTTTTTGACAGTCTATACTTTGCGAATGGTTTGCTCAGCAGTCAGAGTGAAACTTAGCTCTGTTCCAGTGTGTTGTTTATCCGGATTCAGTCAGGGAGGTCCTTCATTGAAGCAGGCAGTCGAGTCTAGCAGACCCTGAATCAAGCATGGCTGGCCCAGCTACATTCCTTCAGATGTCCCAGCAGAGGAGGCCTTATGGCCTCATGGTTTAGCCAGCCTCCCTCTCATCCTTTGTCTAAAGGAGGGAGGAGGTGACGGCTGGTAGCTTTGTCCTGGAGAGGTGATCTGCGAGAGAGGCTCTGAGAGGGTCTGAAGAATGTGTGCTCTCACCTTTATCTGTGGGGAGTGGTCCCCAGCTGGATTCCTGCTGAGAGAGAAGGGGCCGCCCTTTGTGCATGTGGGGGTCTCTTGTTTGCAGCAGGAGTTGAATTCCTTTCGTCATCTCTTCCACTGTTCAGAATTCAATCTTACATCGATTATTTTTCATGGCGGTAATATAGCATAACACTACATTAAATTGTTTTTGCGTACAGTGTAATTTGAATGTCACAAAGTTTGATTTTTCCATTTTAAGCTGTTATAAGGATCTAATATTGCCTGTGAATAATGATCTGTAGAATTAGGCTGATCTGCACTGACTCCTGCTTAACAAGTGTTATATTTGGTCAGATCTTTGTTAGTGTATTACTGAAGGCATTGATCAAGAATGCAATCCTACAGCATCTGAGGCTAAAATAAGAAATGTTATGAATTGATCAATTTAGCAGATAAAAACGACAATCTGACGTTTTCCAGGGAAACCTTACGTTGTACTGAGCTCCACGGCGCCCTCTGGTGGTGGTGGTCAGAACGGCATGCTGGTCTGTGGCGTCTACAGCTTCTTCCCCAAAACCATCAAGGTGACGTGGCTCAGAGACGGACAGGAGGTCACCTCTGATGTCACCACCACCGAGGAGCTGCCAGACGGCGACTGGTACTACCAGGTCCACTCCACCCTGGAGTACACGCCCAGGTAGGTCCTGGTTCTGGTACCACACACAGGTTCTGATCCAGGTTCTGATCCAGGTTCCACTCAGAGCTGCTGGTTCTTGTCTCTGCAGGTCTGGAGAGAAGATCTCCTGCATGGTGGAACATGCTAGCCTGAAGGAACCTCTGATCACCCACTGGAGTAAATACCTGCATGACTCCCCACCTGTCTGGCTCACCTGTCTGTGTCTCACCTGTCTGTGTCTCACCTGTCTGACTGCACCTGTCTCACCTGTGTGTCCTCAGATCCGTCCATGTCTGAGGCAGAGAGGAACAAGATGGCCATCGGAGCTTCAGGACTGATCCTGGGTCTGGTTCTGTCTCTGGCCGGGTTCATCTACTACAAGAGGAAGGCCAGAGGTCAGAACCCTTTCAGAACCAGTTCAATATATAAAAATATTATATAATGACCAATGAGTTAAAAACTGGTATAAATTATGTTTATTTCTATTTGATACCATAGATTTAATTAGTCTGACCTCAGTTTTAGACCAGGATGTGTCCTTTAACTGCTGCCTGAGATCCACAGGACTAATTACCCATGTAGGATTTTTTTCTTTTCTGTACAGCTCTACATCGTATTACAAACACAAAAACAGTGATTAGGCCCTGAAAACGTGGATTTATGAGTCCAGTTTTTCATGAACACTGAATATAAAATCATGTAGTTTCTGTGAAGTGAAGGTGTGTGTGTGGTTTACAGCATATATTATTCACTCAGCTCTGACTGATACCAGTACTAATAACCAGTGTGCGATTTGCAAAAAAAAACAGAGGGGGGGGGGGGGGATCATTTCAAGTGTTTTATAAATGAACATAACAACAAGGTTATGTGGCCTGCATGCTGTCTGGCTGGAGGCAGTCTGTAACCTGTCCTGGGTGGGAGGATGGAGAAATGGGCTGCTGCTGCTTCTTATCTTATGACTCTGCCTGCAAATCTTCATCATCCACATAGCTCTCAACTCTCACGCATTGACCGTGTGACACACGCATTTCATCAATTACACACGCTCACACGCATTACTTTGAAAATCTCAATCTTACAATGAAAATCTCACTCTTGAAACGCACGCGTCCGGACGCTTTCGCGTCATGGCGGAACCAATTTGCGGTACAATGGTTTCCGCACGTCCAGTAGTAGAGGTAACACAGCTGCAAGGACCGCCGCCGCGCAAAAAAGTTCCCTCATCCAAATTGAAACACTTCTACGATCCGTGTTGCGTGCGAATTAAATGGTAAGTCGTCATGTTTTATTACAAACTGTAACATGAAAGTTAAGTCCGTTTAAAAAAGTGACCGTCTTGAATCGACCAACAGCACCCCCCCGGGCCACAATCTCACTCTCAACTGTCGTTAAAAGTTGAGAGGTATGATCATCCACCAAAGTTGGTCCTGTAACATTACCATGGCTGCTTGTCCCGTCATCTACTCTTCACCTTTTCTGTTGATTTTTCAGGCCGAAATATGACAAAATACTTTGTTGACGTTCATGCTGCCACACGTTCTCATTCATTACTTGGTTAGCTAGCAGCTGCTCTTTCAGGTAGCTAGCTAGATCCAGTAGGTTAGACTACTATTTTTAAACTTGTACCATCTACTGTCTGGACTCGGGAGTGGGTATTAGTTTACTTTAACCACTTCGAACAGAAAACGTATTAATACTCTTTAAAAACAGACAACAAAAAATTAAATTAACAAATGTGAAGGACACAAGACACGTATTTATATTAGGGCTTTCAAACGATTAAATTTTATAATTTGAATCCATTAATCACATAATGTTGATAGTTAACTCAAGATTAATTGCAAATTAATTGCATGTTTTATCCTTTTATTTCTGAAAGGGTAATAGCCTGTTTGGGCATTTTAATATGCAATTTTGCAATAATCAATCAATCAATCAATCAATCAATCAATCAATCAATTTTATTAGTCAACTGCAATTTGCATTACAATCGAAATTTCAGTTCCAGTACAACCGTCCATCCAATAAATAACACTAATAAAATATGCTTGTACAAAAAACATTTTTATTTCGTTATTTTTCAAGCACTTTCGAGAATTGAAATGAAAACATCCTAAAATGTTACACTCTGGACTATAATGGCTAAATGACTAATCATGACGCCCTGATGTTTACACAATGTGTAAATGAATTTGTAAATAAATACCATGCGATATATTTTTTTGCCTCTTAAACAAAGATAGACATGGTATTAGGCATTAATAAAAATTTTACATTTCAATAAAGTCATAAGTGTTATTGTTCGTTTTTTCACTCTCTCTGAGCTTTCACACCAACAACAATAATTTCTTTGAATATTTTTGCTTGCTGTTTATATCCATATCCATAGAGTTTAAGCCTGGAAAAAGGTTTTAAATTTCCAGGTCATTCCAGTCTTACACTTTGCTTGTAACTGGGCAGGAGCTTAATACCCTGAAAGAGACTGTTTAGCAACTGTTTAGTAACTCCTGGTCCTTCGTTTGACAACGTGATTCAGCCTTAGTTTGTCAAATACAGAGACAACAAATTAATAAGCATTAAAGTACGGTTTATGGGTTGGGTTTCTGCAATATTCTAATCATGTTAAAAACTCATCTTCAGAACCAATGTCTGCTTAAAATGGTGATCTGCACCAAGTAATCTACTTTCAGCAGTTATCCCCGGTTATTGCACCGTAAACTGCAGAAAATACAGACAGAGTTGCTCTGTCTGCCTTTACTACCGTCGGCTCCTATGGCGGAGGGATATTTCAGCTGGATACAAAGTGTGGGCAGTGCAGGCAGGTCTCATAATAACCGCTGTTTCGTCACTTATTTTAGAGCCCAAATAAGCGATTTCACTTTCAGAAACGTGCCCAAAAAAAACGCAACCTGTGAAATTTACAAGCGACTTTAGAATAAAAGAAGCCCAAAGTCGCATGAAATGAACAGTCTGTGCAACAGTGAGCGCTGGCCTGTTTTGCTACAGTCTCTAGCTCTCTTGAAACTACGGAAAGCGCCGAGGGTAAAAGAAACCTCAGTCCGGCGAGCATGGCGGGGAAAAACATTAGGTAACGGTGTGTGAGTTTTGAAATGCAATTAACGGCGACAAAAAATAAATGTTGGCCATCTTAATAACGCGTTAAAACTGACATCCCTAATTTATATACATTTTTAAAAATCCATATTACTTATTCAGACCAGAGGGGGGGGGGATGTATCCCCCCCAGGGATTAAACATCAATGACCAGAGGGGGGGACGTCACAAACAGGGGGGGGGGGGGGGGAGTAGATCCCCCCCATCCCCCCCAGCAAATCGCACCCAGCTAATAACCATGGTTAAACAAACAAGCGATTTTTATGAATACTTTCACCATCCTTTTTATAATAATAATAATAATAATACATTTTATTTAAAATGCGCCTTTCTAGACACTCAAGTTCATCGTACAGAAGGGTAAAAACAGAATGTCAGAAACAAAATCAAAACAAAAAACATTTAAAAAATAAATAAATAAATAAATACCGAGGCTGGGACAGGGAAATTGATAATTAAAGAGAATAGGCGGTCTTAAACAGATGAGTTTTGAGTTGTGATTTAAAATTTAGAAGTGAGTCCGTGTTTCTAAGTAGGGGTGGTAGAGAGTTCCAGAGGCGGGGGGCAGAGCGGCTGAATGCTCTGCTCCCCATGGTGGTGAGACGGGCGGAAGGGACAGACAGGTGTAAAGCAGATGAGGATCTAAGAGCACAGGAGGGGGTGGGAATGTGCAGGAGGCCTGACAGATAAGGGGGGCTAGGTGGTGAAGGGCCTTGAATGTCACCATGAGAATTTTACATTGAATGCGGAACTGCAAGGGGAGCCAGTGAAGCTGTTGGAGGACCGGGGTGATGTGGTGGGTAGAGGGAGTTCTTGTTATGTTTTTCTATAAAGTCTTTCGAGTTGCCGTCCTTTGGTTTTCATGCGTCGGAGATTTGGGGTGTACCAGGGGGCGGAGACGGAAAAGGAAACAAATCTATCTTTTAGTGGAGCAAGTGAGTCAAGGATATTATGGAGACCAGTGTTGTAGTGGAGGACCAGGTCATCAGGGGTTAGCAGATTATTGAAGTCAAGGAGGCAGGAAGAGTGGATACTTGAAATAAGGGTGGAGGGATCAATGTTCTTTATGTTCCGGAAGGATATGAGGCGGGATGTTTTAGAGATAGAGAGGGTAATATTCACTTCAAATGAGAGGAGAAAATGGTCAGTTATGGGGAGTTCATCAGATGTTATGTTGTGGGGGATGACGCCAGAGCAGCAGATTAAATCCAGAATATGTCCTTTGGAGTGTGTGGGGGTAGTGGTGTATTGCTGACATCCAAAACTCTCTAGGCAGGAAGTAAAGTCTTTGGTGAGAGGCAAATTGGTATTGTCCATGTGGATATTGAAATCACCCAGTAGGATTAAGTTTGGTGATAGAGAGGATAGGTGGGTGAGAAAATCGGCAAACTCTGTTAAAAAGGCACTATTCGGTTTTGGGGGGCGGTAGACAGCAGCAATGATGGTTGGAGTTGGACCAGATAGCTTGCAGACTGTGGATTCAAACGTGCTTGAGACTGGCGCAGATACCGGCGAGACTTTCCAATTCTCGCGATGAATTATCGCGAGACCTCCTCCGCGCCCGGAACCACGGGGTTGAGAGATGTAAACAAACCCATTAGGAGTGGAATCGTTGAGCTGAGAGTATTCTTGGGGCTGTTGCCAGGTCTCGGTTAAACAGAGAAAGTCCAGTTTACGGTCAGTGATGAGGTCCTGAATGAGATGTCCCTTGCTTGTCAGTGAGCGGATGTTAAGCAGAGCAAAGTTGAGTGCAGAGTTGTTGCAGCTGGTGGTGGTGCTAGCCGACCGAGCTAGGCGGGCTAACACGCTGTGGTCGACAGCCCGGCTGCTGGAGCATGGAGGGCGACGAATCCCCTGTCGGGAGCTGGACCAGATGGATTTTATTGCTGTTGAACCGTTGTGGTGGAAACTCCGGCGGGACCCTCGGTGGATGTATCTCCGGCGTGGCTGGAAGGTGATGTCCGGGTGAAGGTGGAGTGCCTCGGGCGCAGGTCCGGGCGAGTGACAGCGGAGCCGGAGCAGGTCAGCGGCTGAATACTGCAGCAAACCCGCCACTTGCAGGTGAGCGGGCAGTAGGAATATCCAGATGCAGACAAGCAGGATGTATGTCCTGTCGGTCCACATTATAAAAAAAAAATGTCAGGTGAGGCTGAAAACGGGGCAGGACAGGTGAGCTACCGATAGTAGCCTAGTTGGGACTCACAACCTGTAGTGCCGATGAATCATGGCTGTATTCTCAGTAAAAAAAACAATTGCACTGTCCGTTAAAAACAATTGCACTGTCTGTTAAAAAGTTACCGGTTAAAAAGTTACCGGTGAGCAAAGGCAGGGAGCAGAAAATACAAAAATTCCGGCAAGCAGCGGCAGCAAGTCGTGCCAGCGTTCACTCAGCGTTGTGGCAGCAGTAAGTGGTATCTGATGATCAAAGGGGTCTATGTGGTTTATACTTCACAATCAACTCAGAAATGTATTCGGGGCAAAGACCATTTTCAATTTTCAATTTTATCTGGTACACCCGCTCAGTTACTAGTTAATATAACAGCCACTCAGCCAATCACATGGGAGGATGGTTAGGGTTAGGGTTAACCCATGAAAGCTGCAGAAACAGAGGAAACAGGAGGCACTGGGACAAACTGAGCTTCATGGCTCTATTTGCACACTTTAAAAACAAGGTTTTGATGTTACTGGGTGCTGTCTGTTGAGTTTAGAGGGGAAAGGACTGAATTCAGGTTGGAAAACAGCTTTGACATGATAAAATGTGGAAAACATGAAACTCTGGTACAGGGCTAAAAATCCAAATATTCAATTTGGTCTTCAGCTAAAATGGTGATCAATTTTATTCCTAATTTTCCTCTAAATTACCCATATGCAACAAATATACCCCTACAGGTATTATGCTTGTAGACATGATCTGTTTAAAACAAGAAATTTAACTTTATTTAATTGATCCAAGTATTTAAATTCATAAGAATAAGTTATTGATTTAAACATCAGTCCTCATGTATGCATCCTTATCAATCCTTATTGATGTTGAAGTGCAGACTGCAGGTAACAGACAAGGCTCTGTATTAGTCACTTTTACTGGTACTTGCAACTGTAAAATTCCTCCATGTTTCTGCAAATGAAGCGTTGATTTAATGAACTCTAAACCAACTCTATAGAGAGAGAGAAATAGGCCCTGCCTATAGCAGCATAACTATAGAGGTAGCTCAGGGTAACATGAGCCACTCTGACTAGAAGCTTTGTCAAAAAGGAAAGTTTTAAGATTAGTCTTAAAAGTAAACGGGGTGTCTGCCTCACGGACCAAAATTGGGAGTTGGTTCCACAGGAGAGGAGCCTGATAGCTAAAGGATCTGCCTCCCATTCTACTTTTAGAGACTCTAGGAACCACCAGCAGACCTGCAGTCTGAGAGCGAAGTGCTGTGGATTTTCTAGTATTGGCCTAATCCTACTTCGCTACTAAAGGCCCATTTTTACCCCGGTTTTAGATTTGGCAATAAATGAGGAAACATTAATCAGAGGTAGAACAGTTTAAATACATATTTAATTCATAGAAATTAAATATGGAGACAGAGTTACATTACCAATTGAGATCTTTCACCGCGCGGTCGAGAAGTCTGTCTGAACTAAGTTTTACCAAGACATTCCTTTTATCAACTTTAAACTCCTCCTGCATGGCTCAGAGGGAGGATGACTGATCTCCTCTCCTTCTGACGACCCCCCTCAGGGCAATAAAACGCCCTGTTCTTCTACCCAGCAACATAGAAGGGAGACACCCCTACTAAGATATATTTTTTAATTCTTAACAACCCCTCTGTTTTGATCTCTTATAGATCAAACCAATAACTAGGCTAAACAAAGTCTATGTCTTGAAACCCTTAAACAAAGTGTAAATAGTAAGATGTAATATTGTAACCCACTGTCCCCTCTGTTGGCGACTTATGAAATCAAATGAAGTTCAAATGTTCCCCTTAAATGTAAAATAACCGAAGTATAAGCTAAAAAGCTACTAAATCTATCTGAATCTCTAACCTACTAGAATTAAGAAAAGTAACCACCTTTATCAGAGAGGTGCAAGGCTAAGATAAATGTGCAACTACCAGAAACTATTATATGATCTAAATATGACTTTAAGAGTCCTAACCTAGATTAACAAAATGTCTTTTTAGAAATAAAGATAACCCATGAAAGCACTACAGTCAGATCAAACCACAGAATAAAAAGATTATCATGCAATGCAAAACCAAGATTCTAACAATACTAATATTGAACACCTTATGAATATGGAACTTATAAGACATATGCAGTGGTTACAAAACTCTCATTTTCTTTTTCTTTTTTACACAATGCATTCAATCGTTGTCATGATGTCTTGCGTCTCGAAGATGTCTTCTTCTCGCCTTTAAAGAAGATGGTTGAAAGAGTCAGTGTTCCAACCGCGGTCTCCACACATCTGTATCTGAATCATTTTATTAAAAATAAAAAACAGAAACAAAATAAAAATCCAGCTGGCTCTCCGTGAGCGGCTCGGCGCATCGAGCTGCCCCGTTGCCGGATGGCACGGGTGGGTGGCAGTTGAAAATCCTTCCAGTCAGCTAGTCTGACCCGAAGGCTGGCCTGTGTTGTTCCCTTGAACCCTCTGTTGCTGGTAAACATGGCTCCTGGAATGTGAAGGGCCCTGACCTCTGGCCCACCACATCTGTCTGTTGGTGACCTTAGCGCGCACTCCTTCGAGGTTGGGGGTTGGTGGACTCCCTTCACATTTCTCCTAATTTTATGTCTCCTGAAACTTACACGACAATCGTTTAAATATCAAATGTCGTGTGCTACCTGTAATTCCGGAGGTTGACTTCGGTCCCGAAAAGCTCCTTTCAGTCATATGGAAACATATCCTGTAATGAAATTAACTGAACACTCCCACAAGAAACACACTTCACAGCTGTTTCACCCAATTTCCAATTTCGTCTGTGCACAGAATTTTAGCCAGTTGTGTTTAGAATTCTCCCCATAAAGCCTTACCACCTTCCATTGTTCCATCTCCAGCCCATGGGAAACCTATTTTATAAATGTAATAGTTAATGAGACATTTTATCGCAATTTCACTTTCTCCATCCTTACGCTGTCCTGTAAGAAAATGCAGCAACCACACAAATACGTTAATCTCTGGTGAAGATCGCCTTGTCTGTAAAATCAAAGATTAGTTAATGCAGTTTTGAAATCCAAGTACAGTAACGAGACGCATATGGGGCCCGTCTCATTTCACCCGGTCGAGGATTTGGCACAAAGAGAAGAGACAGTGAATTCAGAGGCAAAAACAACAGTTAAACATATATTTATTACAACTTGGAATTCCAAAGTGGGAGACACAAACTTTATCACTGCATCAGATACCTTAAGTTCTCTGCCTGGGTCTGAAGCCTGTCTCAAAACGTACACATTGTTCCTTCCTTTTCAAACTTACATAGGCAAGGCAAGGCAAGGCAAATTTATTTATATAGCACAATTCAGTACAAGACAATACAAAGTGCTTTACATGATTAAGATATAGCAAAATAATAAAATGTAGATAGAAAATAGAATAAAAGCAAGTAGGGATAGAATGTAGTAACAAAAAAGAACATTAAAAACAGTAAAACTGTTTAACTAGAACAGTCAAAGGCAATTTTAAACAAATGTGTTTTTAATCTTGATTTAAAAGAACTCAGGCTTTCCGCACTTTTACAGTTTTCTGGAAGTTTGTTCCAGATAAGCGGAGCATAGGAACTAAATGCTGCTTCTCCATGTTTGGTTCTGGTTCTAGGTATGCAGAGTAGGCTGGAGCCAGAAGACCTTAGTGGTCTGGAGGGTTGATACACTGATAACAAGTCTGTGATGTATTTAGGTGCTAAGCCATTTAGGGATTTATAGACTAACAGAAGTATTTTAAAGTCTATTCTCTGAGATACAGGGAGCCAGTGTAAGGACTTTAGAACTGGGGTGATGTGCTCTACTTTCTTAGTCTTAGTGAGGACGCGGGCAGCAGCGTTCTGGATCACCTGCAGCTGTCTGATCCACTTTTTAGGCAGACCTGTGAAAACACCGTTGCAGTAATCAATTCTACTAAATATAAACGCATGGATTAGTTTTTCTAGATCCTGCTGAGACATTAGTCCTTTAATCCTAGAAATGTTCTCCAGGTGATAGAAACCCAACCTTGTAACTGTCTTTAGATGCTTTTGGAGGTTCAGGTCTGAGTCCATCACTACTCCCAGATTTCGGGCCTGATCAGTGGTTTTTAGCTGAAGCGACTGAAGCTGTGTGCTAACTTTTGATCTCTCCTCTATTGGTCCAAAGATTATTACTTGAGTTTTGTTTTTATTTAGTTGAAGAAAATTTTGGCACATCCACGTATTGATTTCTTCTAGGCATTTACTCAGTGAACTGGTTTATAGTCACCTGGTGACATGGTGATGTAGAGCTGTGTGTCGTCTGCATAGTTATGGTAGCTGATGTTGTTATTTTTTATGATCTGAGCTAGAGGGAGCATGTAGATATTGAATAGGAGGGGACCCAGGATGGACCCTTGGGGAACCCCACATGTGATTTTTGTCATCTCTGATGTAAAGTTACCTACTGATACAAAAAATTCCCTGTCCTTTAAGTAGGATTTAAACCAGTTGAGAGCTGTAGCAGAGAGGCCGACCCAGTTCTCCAGGCCAAGCGGGGGCTGGACCAACCTTCTTTTTTCTAAGTTTCTGCTGAGAACATCTGTTTCCTAACCTTTGACCGTTAAATGTAAACTAGCTTGGTTCCTTGGAGTTGACTAAACAATGTAAAGCCTCATGCAAGCATTTTTAACAGCATTATCTGCTCACAAGACTGTCATATGGCCTCGGTGCATCCTGTTCCCGACACATGCCCACTGAAGTGTGAATCCAACCTTTGTTCTACATACATCCTCATCTGTTTAGGTCACTGGGTTAAAGTTAACATCTATATTACTTTAAGCTACACTATTATATGTAAGTGATTATATTTCCATAACACTGTTATCCTGTAAGAATGTCAGAATGTTCTCTGGATTAAAGATTAAAGATTACCATCCATCACACCACTCCACACAAAACCTTTCAGCACGTCACCACACTTTGAATCCTATTTTAACAGGGTCTTTAATAAAATCAATTTAGTTATACATCAAGTTACCCTCTGTTTATCTCTGTTTTATCCAGTTTTTTCTAGTTCCTATAGTTTTTCTATTTAATTTAACATTCACTTTATTGTCCTGCTTAAACTGTTTAAGCCTTTTTCCAAGAACCCCCCTCATAGAATCTGTTTCTAGCAGATACGTGGTATCTGACACTTGCCCACTAAATCTAATTTATAGTTCCGGCCTGTTTTGGGAGTCACTTAAACCAACATTCCAGAGAGCCATGGGTAAGGTCTTTTGTGGGGGGTTTCTTTTTGTTTAAACAACCGTTATCTGATTTACAACGCAGTTACATACCTCCGTGGGGTCCTGCACAAGAACCCTTCCTCCAAATTACTTGTGCCAAGGGTTGATATAAAGTTTAAGATCTATATAACTTTAAGATACAGTGTTATCATATAAACGTTTATGTCATATCCCTCTGCTTGGAACAAAATTAATTTTGTTACAAAACATTAACAAAGAATAGTATTATCCATCACAGGGAATCAATTAACTGCAAATAATTATCTGAATTGAAGTATGAAAAACACTGCCCTATATCCTGGATTCAGATAAAAACATAATGCAATTTCATAATCCCACAGATCTGCAAGAAGTCCTCCAAAAGTTGTGTAAAATCAGTGTACCCATTGAAATGATGACTGATGGTATGAGAATGCTGAATGTTCCAAGGTACTTACATACTGATAAAATATTGGGTTTTGCCTGAATAAAACACCTGGTAACGGCAAATTCTGGTGAAATTCTGGTACATTGTAGCAGGCAACAGTTATACGTACAATAGAAAAATCTCAATACTTGTGAGCTAATAAGAAATAACCTAACTAATTTGTGTAACCTAAAAAGCGTGACTCTGCAATGAATAGTATTTGGTTGAAAAACAAGACGTCTCACCCAGAACACCGCTGTGCATGCTAGCGAGAGGCCCCCATGTCGTAAAAGCTGATAAGAACTTCCAGTCTGTAAATTTATGGCGTGCAGCTGTGAGCATGCAGCATCACAGAACCCTAAACGTGAAAAATATCCCCACCCCAGTGGATTTTCTGCTAATAATTGTGATAGTAAAATACACCTTCTGCTGTCAATTATGAGCTATACGGTCCTGGACATAATAGAATTAAAACTCATGTTTAAAAGGAACATATCAGTTACATAGTAAAACATTTTAAGAGACAGTAGTATATTTTTCAAAACTGCAAACCTGTACTGCTGGTATCTGCTCAATCGGCTGCCTTAAGAAGTTATTACCTGCACCAATCCATTTGCCTAGAAGCTCAAGAGTTGGAGACACAGATAAAATATGAGAAATCACATTCCATTAAATTTGGTAAGAAGTATATTGGTAGAAAGAACTGTGTATGTTTTACCTGAAAAATGTTTGATACCAGGCTGCGGCACCTGAGATGGACTCGGATTGTCATGCAACAGATCAGACAAACATGAGATCAGAGTTAAGACTTCATATTCAAAGGCTTCCATGCGTGGAACTGTACATCTCTTCCCCCAGTGTGGCAGTAGGTCGCTGCAATGTCTCTGCGAGCACCTCAGTGACAAAGTCTCAGTCCACGACTTAGAAACTTGATGAAGTATGCAGCTTCAATGTGTGCAGAAAGTCCATACAGTCATGTTTCTTGACAGCTTGTGATCAGCACTGTTCATGGGCGTTGGCCATTTTTCCATGGTGTTTAAACATAGTTCATGGGAGCGTTATCCCCTGGTTGGGGTACTGACCTTCTGGATGTGAGATCGTATTGGGACTTCATGCCAGGATTTGGTGATGCGAAACAGTCCCTGGCCCAGTGCCCAGAGAGACCACATTTAAAGCAGATGTCCGTAGATGGTCGAAAAGTTCTGACATGTCCACCCCGTCTACTCGGTCTCCTGGTCCTTTCTCCATGTCTGCACTGACTGTCACAATGAGATCTGCGTCCATACACAGGAACAACAAATCTGGAATCAAATAAAGAATAGAGAGGCGGAGGAGGTGGCCCCCCTCCATGAATGAAATTAGACTGTGGTGGAACCGTCAGGGTCTGAGCACCACATGGGACACCCGCAGAGACATTTCTTTGTGTCATCTCCTGCTTTCTCTTGGTCACTTTCCGCTTTGCTTCTAGTAATTGTAATTCAAGTAATTGAAGTTGCAAGTCCTCTAAGTCTTGCTTCGACTTCCTGTCCTCCCTTTGAGCCACATGCAAATAGTCGATCAAACAGGTTTCCCAGCGAGCATACGAATACCCAGGTATATCAGGATTTTGTTTCATAAGCAGGGACACTAAAGAAGGAACCCCATCCAAAACTGCCCCTCTAAATAATTCACCCAGATTGGAGCAATTTGTTTTTGGATCCACAACCGTGTGTTTGATCCATTTCTCTGCAGCTTGAGTTATGTAATCTGCAGGACGCTGTTGTGGATCCCAGTCAAATTTAAGAAGCTCAACTGATGTGGATAATGGAAAGTGTTGTACAATTGCATCTTCCAAGTAAGAAATTACTGAAGACAATAAAGTTTCATCAGGCATGTGGGACGATTGAGCAACATTTTCAATGACAGCAAGTACAGACGCAGACACAGAAAGTCTTAAAATGGCTCTAAAATCACAGAGAGCCAGTTGCAAGCCTTTGGTTAAATTTTGTAATTCAGCCAGCCATGTTCGACCACCAGCACTGATACTGGGGAGTTTATTCACCAGAAGTTGCGTGTTACCAAGTGAACAACTAGAAAACTCCTGTGTTCTTAAATTACTGTGTGACAAGGGCATCTGCATTTCGTGGGACTTTGAAAATGCGATTACATATAATGAATAGTTTGGGGACCGTCCTGTGATGATCCCGTAATATCTTCTGTATCTACTAGTTTATGCCGTTCTGCAATATCAGTATCTATAATAAAACAATGCAAACCATTAACATTAGTCATAAATTCCTCAATTTTAGCTGCTTCTTTTGAGGATAACTTCAAAACTGACTCATGACTAAATGCAGGGTTAACAAAATCGGTCAAATCAACCGCAATATCAGTTTGCACACACTATTAAGGTACAGTTTAACCCAACTTTTAACTCTGTTTAGTTCTGCTTACTGTGGTTTTCCCAGGCCTGCAAATGAGCAAAAGCTGATAGGATTTACTACTCTCTATTAAACAGCTAGATTGAAGTCTGACGGATTATATCTATTTATTTATCTATTATAACCAGGGCTATCAAACAACGAAAACCTTTTAATCACTATTTAATCGCAAATTATATTTCATGTCTGAAAGTATATACATTCATTAGGCATTTTAAAACGCTATTTTGCAAATGCTAGTTAAAATTACACTCTTACAGAAGGCATTTTCCCTTTTTTGTTTCTTCCCAATTTATAATGCCTCAAACAGATGTTTAATGTTCTGCCAAATTTTTAACAACTTTCCCAAACTTCTAACCACTTACTAACTTTTAGACTACAGTTTAAAATAAAAATTTTCTCCAAAACTCACCAAGATGCAGCTGTTCATGCTTTCCAATGTAACT
This sequence comes from Fundulus heteroclitus, assembly GCF_011125445.2. Classification (NCBI taxonomy): domain Eukaryota; kingdom Metazoa; phylum Chordata; class Actinopteri; order Cyprinodontiformes; family Fundulidae; genus Fundulus; species Fundulus heteroclitus. The sequence continues at coordinate 2,581,402 of NW_023396824.1, read as the reverse complement.
CACCCAATCAGCTTGCAACCAATACCTCAAATCGCTTGTCTGCATTGAAACTTGTCCTGCACTTTAACAAACATCATTAATGCATCAACCTTTTTTCCAATGATTCCCAAATTCCCCTTTAGTTTTTATTTTCACCCATATTTTTACTTATCACTTTTTACTTAACAAAATTAAATCTGCCCCCCAGTCACTGCTCTTATCTTGAGGCCCACGCACGTGGAGAAATTCACACCCTCATGAAGACACACACACAGACAAACCCCCACTCTCTGCAGATCGCAGGCCCCACCAGTTTCTCTCACACAACATGGATCCCATTCACAACCGAGACATTCAAAATATTAGACAAGACGTAACAAACATAACATTTTAAGACAGACAGCCTGGCGTGTCACAGAGAGACCCTCGTCCCTTGAGTAGTCGACGAAACGTATCCTTATTTTAAAATCTCCTCGTCTGACCGTCGTGTATCAGAACCTAGTTCTGATACTAGAAAACAATTTAATTGTTCTCCTGGGGCCCCTTTTTAATCTCTTTTCTTTCTTTCTCTATTACAAACCTATCCCCTGCTTCTTTATGAGCGTCCCAAGTTCTCAAGAGGTAGCACAACACCTCAGCCCTAAAATTACCAGTTTGTCAGTCTGGTTTTCGTTTGGCCAATTCTTCCGAACATATCCTTTTTTTTGTCTATGTTTTTATCTTTTTTATTTCGTTTTATTTTATTTTTCGCCTTACCATTTCAAGGCTTCTTGGCATTTAAGTTAGTATCCAATTCAACGTTTTTCTGACGTGAACAAACACATAAATTCAATCATTTCTCGGTTTTAACATAAATTCCATTCAAACCTCTCACACTAGTTGCTCTGTTCAACCTCTGATATTTTGAGAAGAAAGCGTCTCACTTACAGCAACACTTAATTTGGCCTAGATCTAATCTTTAGCCAATAGGAGAATCAAAATCTCCTTACTTTTTTCGGGTCGACCCTGTTTTGCTGTAAGTGATTACTTCTTCGTGCCCAAATTCAAAATGTTCCTCCACTTAATGTCAACTCTGGGTCACGGCTAACCATATTGTGGATTTTCTAGTATTGGCCTAATCGTACTTCGCTACTAAAGGCCCATTTTTACCCCGGTTTTAGATTTGGCAATAAATGAGGAAACATTGATCAGAGGTAGAACAGTTTAAATACATATTTAATTCATAGAAATTAAATATGGAGACGGAGTTACATTACCAATCGAGATCTTTCACCGCACGGTCGAGAAGTCTGTCTGAACTAAGTTTTACCAAGACATTCCTTTTATCAACTTTAAACTCCTCCTGCATGGCTCAGAGGGAGGATGACTGATCTGCTCTCCTTCTGACCACCCCCCTCAGGGCAATAAAATGCCCTGTTCTTCTACCCAGCAACATAGAAGGGAGACACCCCTACTAAGATATATTTTTTAATTCTTAACAGTGCTCTGTTAGGAACATACGGGGTAATCAGAGCTCTGATATATGATGGAGCTTGATTATTAAGGGTTTTATATGTTAGAAGAATTTTTAATTCTATTCTTGATTTAACAGTAAGCCAATGAAGGGAAGCTAAAATTGGAGAAATATGATCCCTCTTGTTGATTTTCATCAGAACTCTTGCTGCAGAATTTTTGGATCAGCTGAAAGCTTTGAACTGCATTTTGTGGACTTCCTGATAGTAAAGAATTACAATAGTCCAGCCTTGAAGTAACAAATGCATGGACCAGTTTTTCAGCACCATCCCTGGACAGAATGTTTCTAATTTTGGCGATATTCCTGAGGTGAAAAAAGGAAACTCTGGAAACCTGTTTAATATGGGATTTAAATGACATGTCTTGGTCAAAAACACCAAGATTTTTTACTTTATTACCAGAGGCCAAGTTAATGCCATCCAGATTAAGTGATTGATTAAGAAGTTTATTTTTTGAGGACTCTGGTCCAAAGATTACAACTTCGGTCTTGTCAGAATTTAAATGCAGGAAATTTAAAGTCATCCAGCTTTTGATGTCATCAAGACATGACTGCAGTCGAAGTAACTGATTGGATTCATCAGGATTTATGGATAAATATGGCTGAGTGTCATCAGCATAACAGTGGAAATTAATCCCATGCTGTCTGATAATTTTGCCAATCGGAAGCATATATGTAGTAAATAGAATTGGTCCAAGGACTGAACCCTGTGGTACTCCACAGGTGACCCTAGAGTTTGAGGAAGATTTATTATTAACATGAACAAACTGGAATCTGTCCGACAGATAAGATTTAAACCAGCCTAATGCTTTCCCCTTAATCCCTACAGTATGTTCAAGTCTTTGTAGGAGAATATTGTGATCAACTGTATCAAACGCAGCACTGAGATCTAACAGGACAAGTATAGACACAAGTCCATTATCTGAGGCCATGAGAATATCATTAGTGATCTTCACCAGAGCTGTTTCAGTGCTATGATGAGCTCTGAAGCCTGACTGAAACTCCTCAAGTAGGTCATTGCTTTGTAAATGTTCACAAAGTTGATTAGCAACTACTTTCTCAAGAATTTTAGATAAGAAAAGAAGATTAGATATAGGTCTGTAGTTTACTAACTCATCTTGATCAAGAGAAGGTTTCTTAAGTAAAGGTTTAATAACAGCTACTTTAAAAGCCTGTGGTACACATCCATTTACTAAGGATAGTGTCAGGTTCAAACACCTAAAACATTCATTAACAACACAAGAAGGAGAGACAACAATGAGATTGATTTTCAAATAATCTTGCAAGGAGATCGAACGGAGATGCTTAATACAGATGTCCAAATCCGATCTGAAGCAAATCCGTCGCCCCCTCTCTATTTATTAGGAAAGGGAATCCCTGGTTCCATTTTGAATCTAAGGGGTAGGGATAAGCAAAATAACTGTGACCTTCCAGATAAAACCAAGCAGTTCACACAGTGCAGCACTCCAGATGGCTGAGTAGAGTTCATAAAAACACTTATCATAGTCACAACATATTTCTCTGCTTTCTGCAGGCCTTCTGCAACTATAAGAGAGAGATCTAAAACTTAAAACTTCTTAGTAGTAAAGAGTAAATATATATGATAAATACAATGAAAATACTAAATAACATAAAATATGTGGACATAGTAATAATAATTCTATCAGATAGATTAATCATGTCTAAAATAGGGCCACTGATCAGAGGGAATACCTCCTTAAACAACTTGGTTGGGATTGGGTCTAACATACAGGTAGAAGGTTTAGATGAAGCTAAAATTTTTAGATAGCTCAGAAAGCTCTACTGCTTCTAAACAGTTCAAACACTGTGCAGGTTCTAAAGATTCCTCCAATGCTGCCTCACTTACTGAGGACAAGGTAATCATGTTTGGGAGGATGCCAATTATTTTATTTTTAATGGAATCAATTTTATTTATGAAGATTCCCATAAAATCATTACTGCTAAGAGCTAAGGGAATGGATGGATCAACATCTATTCACACACACACTGCAGCAAGCACTGCACTGGCAATCATCTTTTACATGTCTATTGTAAAATAGTGTAAAGTACAACTTTGCCTAAACAATGACAGACACAATTTTGGTGTTTACCACGATGCAAAATAAATGGCTGTAAAAAGTTGTAGGTTAAAAAGAACTACAGGAAAAACTGCCTGAAGTGTTCTTTAGTTTCTAGATGTTATGGACTGTCATGATTTGTCTTTGGATGAACCCGGACACAGCACGCACACACAGAGCTAGTTCTTGAAGTGAGTTTTATTGTACAGAATGGAGGGTTAATGACGAGAGGAACCAGAGTGTTTATGGACGGAGATGAAGGGTGCAGAAGCTGGCTGACAGGAGGAGTGCGGGGAGACTGACCGGGAGGAGACTCTGGAGCAGAGGACTTGAGACCGTGAAACAGCTGCGGAACCGGAGAGCGGGGAACTGTTGCAGAACTTGAGAGCCTGGAGCTGAGTTGCAGAACTTGGGAGCCAGCGAACCGAAGGCTAGAGAACATGGGGAATCTAAGGCTGAAAACTCGGGGAACCAAAAGGGATGGAGAACACGGAGGACCGAAGGCTAGAGGACAAGGGAAATCTAAAGCTAAAAAAACACTGGGAACCAAAGGGCTAGAGAACACTGGGGAACCAAAGGGGCTAGAGAACACTGGGGAACCAAAGGGGCCAAGAGACACGGAGGAACCAAAGGGGCCAAGAGACACGGAGGAACCAAAGGGGCCAGAGAACACAGACGTGCCAGAGCACAACCAGGGCGCGGCACATCAGGGGAAAGAGCGAGCGCAACACAGCGCCAAAGGGAAAGAGCGAGCGCAACACAGCGCCAAAGGGAAGGAACGGGCGCAACACAGCGCCAAAGGGAAGGAACAGGCGCACACAACGCCAAAGGGAAGGAACGGGCGTATGGAAACGCCAAAGGGAAGGAACGGGCGTGTGGAAACACCAAAGGGAAGGAACGGGCGTGTGGAAACGCCAAAGGGAAGGAACGGGCGTATGGAAACGCCAAGGGCAAGGAACGGGCGTACACAACGCCAAAGGGAAGGAACGGGTGTACACAACGCCAAAGGGAAGGAACGGGCGTACACAACGCCAAAGGGAAGGACAGGCGGACTGATACGTTAGGGCTCAACAGCGTAAGGGAACGCTGGGGCACAACTAACGCACAGAGACGCCAGGGGAAAGAACGGGCGTGCGAAAACGCCAAGGAACGGGCGTATGGAAATGCCAAGGAACGGGCGTATGGAACCGCCAAGGGGAAGGAACGGGCATATGGAAACGCCAAGGGGATGGAACGGGCGTGTGGAAACGCCAAGGGGAAGGAACGGGCGTGTGGAAACGCCAAGGGGAAGGAACGGGCAAATGGAAACGCCAAGGGGAAGGAACGGGCGTATGGAAACGCCAAGTGGAAGGAACGGGCGTATGGAAACGCCAAGGGGAAGGAACGGGCGTATGGAAACGCCAAGGGGAAGGAACGGGCGTATGAAAACGCCAAGGGGAAGGAACAGGCCTATGGAAACGCCAAGGGAAGACACCGCCGGAGCGTAAGGGAACGCTGGGGCACAACTAACGCACAGAGACGCCAGGGGAAAGAACGGGCGTGCGAAAACGCCAAGGAACGGGCGTATGGAAACGCCAAGGGGATGGAACGGGCGTGTGGAACCGCCAAGGGGATGGAACGGGCGTGTGGAAACGCCAAGGGGAAGGAACGGGCGAATGGAAACGCCAAGGGGAAGGAACGGGCCTATGGAAACGCCAAGGGGAAGGAACGGGCCTATGGAAACGCCAAGGGGAAGGAACGGGCCTATGGAAACGCCAAGGGGAAGGAACAGGCCTATGGAAACGCCAAGGGAAGACACCGCCGGAGCGTAAGGGAACGCTGGGGCACAACTAACGCACAGAGACGCCAGGGGAAAGAACGGGCGTGCGAAAACGCCAAGGAACGGGCGTATGGAAACGCCAAGGGGATGGAACGGGCGTGTGGAACCGCCAAGGGGATGGAACGGGCGTGTGGAAACGCCAAGGGGAAGGAACGGGCGAATGGAAACGCCAAGGGGAAGGAACGGGCCTATGGAAACGCCAAGGGGAAGGAACGGGCCTATGGAAACGCCAAGGGGAAGGAACGGGCCTATGGAAACGCCAAGGGAAGACACCACCGGAGCGTGAGGGAAGCGCTGGGGCCCAAGGGACGAGATCGCCGGGGCGTGAGGGAACCGCCGGAGCGCAAGGGAGAAGTTCGCCAGGGCGTGAGGTAAACGCCGGGGCGCTAGGGAAAGATTGCCAGGGCGTGAGGGAAACGCCGGGGCGCAAGGGAAGAAATTGCCGGGGCTTGAGGGGAATTTCTAAAATACCAGGAACCAGTGGGCGTCCTAACACGCCGGGAACACGAAACTTAAACACTAGGAATCAGAGGGCGTCCTAACACGCCGGGAACACGAAATCTAAGCACTAGGAGTCAGAGGGCGATCTAACACGCCGGGAACACGAAATTTAAACCCTAAGAATCAGAGGGCGTCCTTACACGCCGGGAACACGAAAAACTGAACACTAGGAGACAGGGGAACAGAACAGCAACACTTGGGGAAAATAAGCGAAATGAAAACCACGGAGGGCTAGAGAGGACTAGACTAACCTAACTGGGCAAACTAAGATAAGGAAACAGGAGAAGTGAAACGTAGGGACCTTGGAAGGAGCAGGGGCCTAAAAGAGTGCAGGGACCTTCTAGAGCGCAGGGCCCTTCTAGAGCGCAGGGCCCTTTAAGAGCGCAGGGACCTTTAAAAACGCTGGAACCTATCCAGCGCAGGAACCCAGACAGCGCAGGAACCCAGACAGCGCAGGAACCCAAAACAGCGCAGGAACCCAAAACAGCGCAGGAACCCAAACACACAGACATTAAGGGGATAAACAACAAATACAAATACGGAACTAAGACCTGAATTAATAAACTTGACAGGGATCCACAGGGATAAACAGGTAACGGGGACTAAAGCTAGAAAACAAACCAGAACACTAGGATGGGGACCAAAACCTAAAGAATAACTTATAACTAAGCAAAACAGGGAGACGAGGGCAGGTGCAGCTAAACTAACGAAAAACTAGATAACCTAAACTAGAAAACAGAACACAAACAACAGAAAATCTAAGGGAAAAAACTAGAATTTAGAAGCACAACGCGAAAGACTAAAGGCAAACCTAGAACAATAGAACTGAGCTGGAAAAAAAAATAAAACCCAAAGCAAACAGAAACTCAACTACTCTAAAGAAAACGAAAAACTCCTAAATAATTCTAAAGCACAAAAAATCCTAGGTAAACCCAAACCAAGGTTAAGCCTATATAAATTAACAGAAAGCAGAACAACAAACCAAACTAAAGAACTCTAAAGGAACACTGGGAAACTGTAAAACCCAAGAAGGTTAAGTAACTCAAAACCTCAGGGCCAAAATAACTCAAAACAACAACAGAAACTAGAGAACTAGATGTCTAACTAGAAAACGAGAATCTGGAAAATAAATCTGGAAAAATAAAGCTAAACTGGGAAACTAAAGATCTAAGGCAGGAACTTGAGCACGCAGACAGGAAGTCGAGAGCGGGGATCTTGAGACGCGGACAGGAAGTTGAGCACGCAGACAGGAACAGAGACGCTGGGCTGCATCGGAGGCGGGCTCCGCGGAGAACGATCCCTCCAGCGGAGGGATTAACGGAGGCGGAGCAGATCCTGCCAACTTCTGCACCAAGCTCTGTGCGTGCTCGGGTTCATCCTTTTGCCGGTCCGTAATTGTCATGATTTGTCTTTGGATCAACCCGGACACAGCACGCACACACAGAGCTAGTTCTTGAAGTGAGTTTTATTGTACAAAATGGAGGGTTAATGACGAGAGGAACCAGAGTCTTTATGGACGGAGGTGAAGGGTGCGGAAGCTGGCTGACAGGAGGAGCGCGGGGAGACTGACCGGGAGGAGACTCTGGAGCGGAGGACTTGAGACCGTGAAACAGCTGCGGAACCGGAGAGCGTGGAGCTGAGTTGCAAAACTTGGGAGCGTGGAGCTGAGTTGCAGAACTTGAGAGCGTGGAACTGAGTTGCAGAACTTGAGAGCGTGGAACTGGATTGCAGAACTTGAGAGCGTGGAACTGGATTGCAGAACTTGAGAGCACAGAACTGGATTGCAGAACTTGAGAGCGTGGAACTGGATTGCAGAACTTGAGAGCATAGAACTGGATTGCAGAACTTGAGAGCGTGGAACGGGATTGCAGAACTGGATTGCAGAACTTGAGAGCGTGGAACTGAGTTGACACCAAATTCTGGCTGAGACTGAGCTGGAGTGAACACTACGGACCGGCGACGAGAGCAGAATGAGGTGAGTTTAAATAAGGGTGGAACCGGGTGAGAGCCAAGGTTGATTGCAGCCTGACAGGTGGATTTAATTATTCTGAGCAGGGAAGGGAGAGAGGCAGCGAGGCACAGACTGCAGCCTACAAGCTGCATCCTGACATGGACAAGATTTGTTTTTTTACATATAAGTTATTTATGAAGAATCCCATAAAGTCATTACTGGTAAGAGCTAAGGGAATGGATGGATCAACGGAGCTGTGACGGACGTGTACGTTGATAGCTAGTGGCTCCCTCACTGACTATGTGCTCCGGTCAGAGAACAGCTGCGACTTTAGGTGTTATTACGGACTTTATTGCTGATCATGTGAGAGAATGTGTGAGTGTGTATAGATACGTGTGGTTTCTGCAAGATAAACATATACAGGAAGAGTAATTGGAATATTATACATCTAGATTCCAAATATACATATACAAATTCTAACATATGCAGAATATTGTTTCAGGTAGAATCTAATATACACATCCAGTTACATTAACAATATATATTGTAATTATGTAACATTTCAGTAACAGTAATGTAACAAGGAAGAGGATTACCACAAGTAGCAAGCAATAACAGGATAACACAATTGAGAACTGGGCACCCAGGTTGTCAATACAGAACATATGAATGCAGTACACCCAATGTCCACAAGGTGGCATACAAAGACCACAAATGGTAGAAGCAGTTCCCCCCCCTGCACGGTCGAGAAACGACTATCCACCCGAACACACCGGCTCCACAAGCGCTCCACACCACACTCGGAAGCCAGTTCACAATCCTGAATATCCTCAGAACAGCAGAAACGACGCTACAATTCAGAGCACTGCCAAACAGCTCTCAAACTGAACTATTCTTGCGACGACAAACCAAGAGATGAGCGGCAGCTCGGCACTTCCTCGTCTGAATACATTGGAGCTCGCGGTAACTAAGGTTACACGGTTACCGAATTAATAGCGTGCAGTAAACACAAACGTATGAAGGAATTATGTACTTACATTGTCATCAACGCACACGTACACACAAAGGATTCAACATTTTAGTGAGGTGCTGAAGCAGAGCTGCAAGTGCCTGCTAGCGGAGCACACACTAAAGTCTGGTCATGAATGTGCGCAGGCGCGTGGTATGTTCCTAATAACGTCTCTGACGTCACGACGCAGCTTTCAGCAGGGAGTTTTCCACAGGAGCTGTGACTCTGAGTAAGTTTGGCAACTGTACTGAAGAGGAATCTAGGATTATTTTTATTCTCTTCAATTAATGATGAAAAATATGCTGCTCTAACTCTGCGAAGGGTCTTGTTATACAACAATAGTCTGTCCCTCCGTTCTGGTGGGCTTGTGTCCGGCCCCCTGTCCCGGTCCTGGTCCGTGTAGTCTCCCGGTGCGGGTTTCACCTGGGGGGTGGGGTTTGGGATGGCTCGTGCGGGCTGGCTGGCCAGTGTCCCCCATCTTATTAACTTATTTTTTAATTTATTTATATTATTATTATTATTATTATTAATTTTTTTTGGGGGGGGGGGGGGTTAAATACAGTAGGTATGGGGGGTGGGCTGGGGGAGGTAGGGGTGTTGGTCCTGGTGGGTGGTTGGCTGGCGGGCCCTGCGGCCTCTCCCCGGCCCCCGGGCTATGGTTGTGCCGCTGGAGGGGCCCCTTTCTCCGGGTGGAGCTTTCGGGGAGTGGGGGTGCCTATTGGAGTCAGTAGGGGAGCTGGCTCCCTGGGTTGGCTCCCCAGTCCTTTGCTCCCCATCCCCGGACTCCTCCCTCTGCCTGCTCCATCACGCCGCCACACATGTAGGTCCTTGGGGAGAGGGCGTTACTGGAGGTTGCCACCTTTTGGTGACGTCCCTCTCCCCAATTTTATCATGCATTTTAGACACTTTCACTCCAAACATTTTCACAACGCACATCCATGTAGGCCACGATATGGGGGGGGGTGGGGGGAAGACGTCTGGGGGGGGCTTATGTTGTGTGAGCCTCGCCCGGGCGGCTCCCTTCACCCCCTCTCGCATTTAGACATTGAGGGTTCTGGGTAGTTGCTTGGAGGGGGGGCGCTGGCACCAGCTTCCTTCCGGAGGGGGGGTGGGCTGTGCCGTGCACCCCCTTCGGTGCTCCCAGTTTTAAACACACCTGAGATCAACATACAACAACACAACATCTGAGCGGGCGTAGGGAGGATCGGGGGTCTTTTGCACACCCCCGATCTCCGATCGCGGCACGGAGTCTGGGGCCTGGAGGAGGTGCGGGCCACTGGGTCCGGGGTCTTGGCGGGGGGCTGCTGCGGCTAGCCGGCGGCTTACCGGATCTGGGGCTGACGCCTCTGCTCTCCCCAGGAAGGGATGGGGGCAGGGGTGGCTAGGGTAAGGTCGGGGTGGGAGGGGGTTTATTAGGTATATAGTGGGTGAGGGGGGGCTCTGGTCGGATGGCCCGTACGGGTCGTGTCGGCCCCCCCTCTTTGGGGGGCCTTGTCCGGGGGGCGTCTGGTCCAGGGGCGGGGCCGGGGGTCAGGCACAGGCAGTCGTATTGTTGAATTGTGGTGACCCCCCCCACTTGGGATTTTTGGATGTGAATGCTATGTGGGAATGTGTGTACAGCGTCCCTTTTTTTTGTGTGTGTCTGTGTGTGGCGAGTGGGGCACAAGGGAGGGATGGTGTGAATGAGTTTTTTTTTTTTTTTTGTTTGTTTTTTTTCCCAGGTTCGGGTCCGGTCCGCTCCCTCTCCCAAGATCATCTCAAGTCTCCGATAGGTGCGGAGCCCATCCCCCCACGTCCTGCCCTCCTCCGCTGCGTTGGCGGGCGCCTTGGCCCTCTGGCGCGTTGACGGTCCTCGGGTTTGGGGCGGGTTCCCGGGTGGGCGCCGGCCCATTCCCGGCGGTGGCTTCGCGGGGCCTGTCCCCCCGGGGGGCGGCCGGGGCCCCGGCCGCGGGGGCGGGGCGCCCCTGGGGCCTCTGGCCCCCGGGATCCATGGCCAGGACCACTTCAGCGCTGCCGGCGGAGCCCACGGGCTCGTCCCCGCGGCTGTTGGGGGCGTCAGCATTGCGGTGGCTGGGGGATTTCCTCGGGATCATCTCTCCTCTTTCCTCGGGGGGGGGGGGGGGGGGGTTGCAGATTTCCTGTGAAGGCCCCTCTCGGGCGCACTGCTTTGGGGGCCCCTTTGGGAGTCCGGGGTTACGGGTCCCCTGACTCCTGCCTCTGTGCTCGGGGAAGGTGGGTCTTCGGTTCTCCACAATCACTATCAAGCTATTTCCTTCTGGATAATTTTCACCTAAACTAGTGCACTTTCACAATCTCCCACAGGTGCTGGGTCCCAGGTATTAAACCGGTTATGAAGCGTCCGTCAGTTTGACTTAACCTTCCGTATATATATAGCAAAATATGAAAAAATAAATATACCACATAATTTTTTTAAAAAAAAATTCACATTTAAGAGAAAATCGTTAAAGATTCTGATCACTTTTCATGCGCCCTCCAACCCGGAAGTGGTGACGTCATGTCGTGAGCGTTCATCTCAACATGGCGGATTACTGCACTTCGACGACAAGAAGTCTGAAAGTGAAATTTCGACTTCAACCGAGCGATTCCTACCAGGTGACGATTCTGATGTGTCGGAGGAAGAATATTTGTTTCTCGAGCCTCACATGTTCGACCCAGACGTTTCAGATGAAGAGAAGGCAGCGGACGAAAAACAGCCTTCCGAATCGGACAAGGAGTGGAGATAGGACGTCGGGAGATTAGATGAATGGTAGGACACGTTTTTTCTTTTAACTACGCAGTTCAAATATTTATTCGTATGTTGACATCATTTTATTTTACGCACCATAGATATTTAATGGATAAAATGCCAGTGTTGTGCGAAATTCAGTTCCCCTGAGAAAATCTGTTTTCCCCCCTCCCTTTGTCGGGAGCGCGCATTGCTGCCGTTTTCACGGCGCTTATAATTGATTTTTCGGTAAAACAACGCATATAATCGTGTCAAGGTTGTAACCTTCAGTTTAATCGGCAGCTGTTTACAAAATTATAAAATAAAAATAAACGAGGTCTTCTTGTGCTGTTTTGTGTTATTTTAAACGCCAAGATAATCGGTCTTTTTCCAACTTTTGTCACTTTTACTGAGCCGTCCATCTTATCTTATCTTAAATAAAGAGATGAGGACAAAATGTATCACTACAATGAATGAGTATGTATTCACAGTTATAAATGAATTTATGCCATGGCCTAGTTAGGCCCAATGATGACGTGCTACTTATGATAAAGAATCACTTGACAACATTTTAAAAACAGTATCTGTACATTAATATTTAGCCTACATACATACTAGCATAACAAAAGTCAAAAATAATAATATATCAAAAATATACACTGAGAAATATTGAGGCCTAAAGATTTCCTTATTGTAAATCCATTTCCAACTTCCCATAAATGCATTAATAGTGAACTTAGCAAATCAGTTATGGTGTGTAATTCATATACAAATAATCTATCTTATTTTTTAGGTGTTCATATTCTCACTGCCAATAATGGATTCTGTGAGAGAGTGCATCTGTTGCCAGAAAATCGACTTGGTTGTTGCTAAGATGGAAGAAGCCAGAGAGGAGATGGATGGAGAAATCCCTGACACAGACCATCCTGGCATGGAAGCGGTGTGTCTAAATGCTTGGACATTGCAGGTTGCTTGGTCCCAATACAAGCAACAGCATAGGCATATAGCCTATAGACAATTTGTGAGATGGTGTTGGGACTATTTAGGCAAAGATACCAGGGCTGTGATACCCTCGTGTGCTGTCAGCTGTATAAGGGCCCAATTCCCACCCCCAGGATGTGAAAATGACTTTACCTTTAGAGGTCACCTGTTGGCAGTTAAAAAAATACCCAATTGTTGTGTTATTATGTAATATAAGCAATTACTAATAAAATGATTTCATGGTCTTTTTGAAAATCGACTGAATGAGGATACTAATATAAATAAAATCATTTGTAGTGATTATCTGCATGGAGTATTCAAAAGGGATGTACAAATAATCATCAAAATATATATGAGGTTACGGCTGTTCATCATAGAATATGTGAACAAAATAAAAATGTAATATTATTTTGGACTCCTGCTCAGGTATTTTGGGTAATGAAAGAGCAGATAGGTTGGCTAAGGAGGCTTATAAAAAATAATATATTGATATGCCTGTAAAGTTATTCAAATCTGAAGGCAAAAGTATAGTTTAGAGAGAAAGCAATAAGATATGGAAAAGTAGGTGGGATAATGAAATAAATGGAAGGCACTTAGATAGGATACAAAATAAAGTTTATGTAGTAAGGATTAGAGGAATAAACAGGAGGGAGGAGATAATTATAAATAGAATAAGAACCGGTCACAGTTTGTTTTAAATGGAACTCTTTGTAAAATGGGGAAACATCTTACTGGTTTTTGTAGTTGGTGTCATAATGTAGAAACAATGGAACATGTTTGTATTAATTGTAGAAGATATGTAAATCAAAGAACGGAATTAGGTTTTATAGGAATTTAAAATTGAGAATGTGGTTTATAAGCTAAATAGTATTTAGGGGAAAAAGAAGATTCTTCGGTTTAAAAAAATACTGGGATCAGCGAATTTGAGGAATAGATATTAGGATCCAATAGATGGCAGTAATGCAACAATAATGGATGCAAGCTGCCGATAAAATCTAAAGAAGAATAGCGGCTGTGAAGCACAGACATCTTATGTCTATGCCGTGAAGAAGACCCCTCCCCCGGAGTCTTTAAAACGACGAGCCACAAACGGGCTCTAAATGTGTCTTTTGGCCACTCATGCAATCCTCCATCTTCATGAGAACAGTACATAGCGACACAACGACGAGACATCTTGTAAAAAAGCCGTGAAAGCAAAACAACCCTATCCATTTAGTACTCAGACAGTATAGCGGAGGCCGGCTTCCAGGTTAGCAATTCATGCTATGACGTCACTGGGAAAGTCCGCCGAGCGAGATCGTTTTGATTCCATGGATTTTAGGAACGCAAAAAACGAGAGATGCGGGTAGGAGACCGAAAAAAAATTATCAGAAGTAATAAATAACTATGTGGACATCATCTGTGAGAAAAATCTCGCTGATCTGCCACTTCAACGATTAACGCTTCATAACCGGTTTAAATGTTCACTTACATACAGAAAGGCTATAATCTATTTATTTATTTTCTTTTACTTTCTTTTTTAGGTATCACATTACACATGTCAGCTTAAATAATAATATATATGATTTAGCAATGGTATCAAGGTGTTACACGATTGTATCTGTTGCTTTATGTCTGTTGGTTGTGCTGTTCTTTTTGTGTCTCTTTCCAGGTGATGGAGCAGACAGAGGACGTTTTATCATTCTCTTCCTTTTATCTCTTCTTTCTTTCACCTCTTCTTTCTCTTCTTTTTCTCTTCTTGTTTTTCTTTTACTCTCCTACTTTCCCATTGTAGTGTCCATATAATTTGAAATTCTCCCTGCAGGAATCACAATAAAGCTATTTACACGCACAAATCAAGCAGAGCATTATGGCGAAAGCTGTTTGCTCCACTTGTGAAAGTAAAATCTGTCGAGCTCTATTTGGCATTAAGATATCAATTTTTATTGCCACATTGCTAGACAGGACACTGGGGAAAAAAAATAATAATTTATTAAAGTGATCAGATAGGACAGGGTTGTGAGGAAATACTGTTAATTCTTCACAATCAATGTCATATGTCAGCACAAGGTCTAAAGCAGGGGTGTCAAACATACGGCCCGCGGGCCGAATCCGGCCCGCTGAACAATTTAGTCCGGCCCTGTGGCTTAATGCATTATCATTATAAAAAAAAAAAAAAATTTTTTTTTTTCCCAGTGTCCTGTCTGGCAATGTGGCAATAAGAATTTTTGTCTTAATGCCAAAAAGAGCTCATCAGATTTGACTTTCACAAGTGGAGCAGTACTGCTTTTGCCATAGTGCTCCGCTTGATTTATGAATGTGAATAGTTTTATTATGATTCATGCGAGTAATATCTCAAATGATATGGACACTATAATGGGAAAGTAGGAGAGGAAAGGAAGAACAAGAAGAAAAAAGAAAAGGTGAAAGAAAGAGGAGATAAAAGGAAGAGAATGATAAAACAATTATTGAAAAAAACATGTACTTCGCTTAATTGAAAATATGCAGTTCCTATATTGTCCACGAGGGGCGCTGTGTTTAAATTAGCAGATTAAGCTTCAGGTGTGGAAAAATTTAAATCATTTCTTAATTTTTATCTGTTTGATGTATTTTGTCATGTAGGACAGTGTTTTTAATTACCAAAAAATGTGAATAAATGTTTTTCAACATTGTACAATCACTGTGATCAGTTCTTATGCATAATGCACAAGTAAATGTTTAACTGAGTAAAAGTTTTGTTGAAATTGTACATACTTTTCTTAAAAACGCTGAGGTTATTCATAATATATTGTGTAAAAGTGAAATGAATTTAATATAAAAATCAACAATAAGTCCACTTTTATTAGTTCTATTTAATCTTGCAATAAGTTTATTCGTGTGGCCCTCTTGAGATCAGATAAAGCTGAATGCGGCCCCTCAACCAAAGTGAGTTTGACACCCCTGGTCTAAAGTATGGAGCCAAGAGTGCGTCGGTTTATGCACATTTTGAGCAAAAAGTTTTAAAGGCTATACTAAAGTTATCACATTGTGTCAACATGAATGTTAAAATCACCCACTATAATAACCTTGTCAGTGTAAGGGCCTGGTGGACGATACAAAACAACAAACAGAAGAGGTTTTATTGCTTTGCAGTTTGGATGAGGGAAACCGAAGGTTAAATGTTCAAAGAACTGTAGTTATTAATTGGCCTGGGACTAATTAATAAATCAGACTGAAAGATGGTTGCCACTCCTCCTCCTCTTCCCACAGATCTGGGAATGTGGAAATTTGAATAACTGGAGGGAGTTGACTCATTTATACTAACGTAGTCCTCTTGTAGCCAGGTTTCTGTGAGACAAAATAAATCAATCTGATTATCAGAAATCAATTCGTTAACTAACAAAGTCTTCGGAGGGAGAGACCTTATATTTAATAGACCACATTTAATTGTTTTATTTTTAGGTTCAAGGTGAACCGTATTGATTTTTATTAGGTTTTTATGATTTGTTCCTTTTAGATCAGTTTTTGATCTGTTAAGTTTTGGCCGTGGGAAAGACACCGTCTCAATAGGATAATGGATGGGTAACAGTACAGAAGCTGCAGAGAGGTGTGTTAAACTACGGCTCTGCTTCCTGGTCTGGACCCTGGGTTGTCAGCATTTAGGAGAACTAATAAATCCGGCCAGATTCCTAGAAAGAAGAGCAGCACCATCCAAAGTAGGATGGATGCCGTCTCTCCGGATCAGACCAGGTTTTCCCCAGAAAGTTCTCCAGTTATCAATGTAGCCCACGTCGTTTTCTGAACACCACCTAGACAACCAGCGGTTGAATGATGACATGCGGCTAAACATGTCATCACTGGTCCGATCAGGCAGGGGACCAGAGAAAATTACGGAGTCCGACATTGTTTTAGCAAACTCACACACCGAAGCAACACCAACTTTGGGGACCTCCGATCGGCGTGACCGGGTGTCGTTACCGCCAGCGTGAATAACAATCTTACTGTATTTACTCTTATCCTTAGCCAGCAGTTTTAGGTAGGATTCGCCCGTTCTGGCCCCTGGCAGGCATTTAACTATAGTCCCTGGTTTCTTTAGTGCCATGTTTCTTATTATGGAGCTGCCAATAATTAAGGTCGGCTCCTCAGCGAGACTGTCACTGAGAGGGGAAAACTTGTTAGAAACGCAGACGGGTTGGTGGTGATCTGGGGGCTGGGATCTAGAGCTATGCTTCCTACGAACCGTCACCCAGCCAGCCTGGTTACCAGGCTGCTCGGGTGCTACTGCTTTAGGTTCGCTACGTGAAGTTACTCTATGCGGCTCCGCGCTAGCAAAGGAGCGGCTATCAGCTGGTTTTTCAACAGCATGGAGCCGGGTCTCCAATTCTGACACCCTCGCCTCCAAAGCTACAAAAACACTACATTTATTACATGTACCATTATCACTAAAGGAGGCAGAGGAATAACTGAACATCTGACACAGAGAGCAGCAGATAGGAGACTTAGTCAGAGACGGAGAAGCCATTATGAGGCTAAGGCTTGGCTAACGCTAGGCTAAAGCTAGGCTAACGCCCTATTATCACGCCAAAGAACAAACCGTGTGAAACACGAGGAGTTCCCAAACGTGATGAGCAGCCACAGACAATGTTTTAAAAGTGCTTATGTTTGGAAACAGATGTTACAGCAAAGAGGTTTAAAGATAAAAAGCGAGAGAGCCTGGAGCAAAAATCGGTTGTTCACACAGCAACAACAGGAAGTGACACAATACGCCTTACCGCAAACAGGAAGTCAGCACTCAACTGTCAGTCCTAAAGGACCTTCTGTTAGACCTGATGTTATGAAAGGTGCTCTATAAATAATGTTTAACTGACTGACTAATAAGCTTTATAAAAGTGGAAAGTTTTAGTCCTAATCTTAAAAGTAGACACGTCTTCAGACACTGGAGTCTAAAAATCTGGGAGAAGAGCTTTGTTACCATCTGGGTGACGATACAGGAAGTTTAATAAAAAGATCAAAGTGCCTGCTGTGAATCTCCTTTATGATGATCTTTGATAAGGATTCTATAATCAGGCAAGATAAAGCAAGAGGCCTAAAATGATCTGCTGTTGGGTTTCAGATCACATAGACTGTGAGGACATGTTCTCATCAGTTAACCCTGTAACATTCTATACCACCAGTTGGTTTCTTCCATCAGTGTTTAATGTCCTTTTCCCTTTCTCTCTCCAGGACGTATTCTGGTTCCAACTAACTGAGAAGAGATGCAGGTTCTGGTTCTGTCAGATGCATCAGCTGCTTCTTCAGCCTGCTTCCTGTTTCCAGCTGGTGGAACATCTCTGGTGGAACTGGACCATCATCACCCTGATCCAGATCCTCTCAGAGTGGCCCAGTGGTGCTGGGGGTTATTCTGAGATGCTCCTGGATCAGGTGGGATTGTGACAGATCAGCTGTTTGTTTTAGTGAAATCTGTCTCTGTAGACCAAAGCCTCTCTAACTTTGCTCTTCAATAACATTTATCCAGCTTCATTATTCCCACTTTGACTCCTGATCAACTTTATAAATTTAATAAGAAGTTACTAAGACCTGAATAAACTTTTAGAAAATCTCTCGTCTTTTGATTTATTACCTGAATTACTCTTCCTGAGCTGATCAGCTCAGGAAGAGTAATTCAGTTTACAGATGAATCATACCAGGTTTACACAGGAATTTCAGAATAAATCATATATATATATATATATATATATATATATATATATATATATATATATATATATATATATATATATATATATGTGCATGTATGTATGTATATATATATACATATATATCTCTATATATATATATCAACATGCAACCTTTTAGAAAGCTATAAGCCCTTTTTCTACTAATGTTCACTGGAGTTCGACTCTAAGCAGTTATTAGGGTTTTCCAGTAGTAATGGCTACCTGCTATGTTTGGTACCTTCTTGGCTGTGGTTCCAGGTGAGCTGAGTCCAGCTGGAACATCAGAAGACTGTTGGTCACTGACCAACAGTCAGTGGCATAATGGCATAACTAGATGCATAAAAACTACTGTTAATGGCCGCTCACAGATAGCAGCAAACGCAAAGTGATGTCACCAGAACCTTAACAAGCTATAAAAGGATTACAGGAACACAGAACAACAAGGACCAGAGCAGTTTGGACTTGAAATAATGTGTTATGAACAAGGGGTCAGTATTTAGAGGCACCAACCAGCGAGCAATTAGACGGAGAGTCGATGCAGTTGGACTCAGCCACTGTCTTACTGGATTTAGGGCATCTTTAATGTACGTTGTTCCGATCTTAAGGTTTCCTTTAAAATGTGCTTAAACAGAAAGAATGATGGGGGTTCTGTTGATTCCTGTTGAGCAATATGCATTTACTTGTTGTGTACGATATTATGATAATCCTCTTTCTGTGCCTGATGTCCAGTGTGTGATTCTGTACCAAAAAGGTGCTGAGGTGGTGCAATATCCTGTAGGGTTTCTACAACCCTAACAGTTATGTTGTGTACTGCCTTCCAGAACTATTTATTTAGACTTAGACTTCTTGCACAGAGTACGTACAGAACGAAATTTCGTTTGCATACAGCTTGAAGATTACAGTAAATTACAGGATAAAGTGCAGCAATGATTTAACAGTAAACAATTCACAGTGTAAACAATGCAGGAGAAAGAGACAGTGTGCAATCACAGTGTACAGGTGAGTATTTTTAAAAACCATTTGTACGTGCAGAACTGATTGTGCAAAGGGAAGTGGGCAAGAATGCATTTTAGAAACTGAGAGTTCGGCAGCATTTGTAATGCTAGATAAGGATGCAATGATGCAAATTATGCAAATGTGGTACAGAGTCCAGTTTATAGCTTCAGCAGTTCAACAGTCTGATGGCAGCAGGGAAAAAGCTTTTGCAGAACCTGGTGGACCTGCAGCGGATGCTGCGGAACCTCTTCCCAGAGGGCAGCAGGGAGAACAGTCCATGGTGGGGGGGTGTGAGGGGTCCCTGATGATGTTACGGGACACGCAGCGCTGAGATGAAATGTCTTTAATGGAGGGAAGAGGAGCCCTGATGATCCCTTCTGCTGTCCTCACCACTCTCCTCACGTTCTTCCAGTCGGAGGCACTGCAGCCTCCACACCACACAGAGAGACAGCTGGTCAGAATGCTCTCTATGGTGCTTCTGTAGAAGGTCGTGAGGATGGGCGGGGGCAGGTGGGCTCTCCTCATCCTCCTCAGGAAGTACAGTCGTTTCTGTGCCCTCTTCACCAGTGACGTGGTGTTCACAGTCCAGGTGAGGTTGTCCGTGATGTGCACCCCCAGGAACTTGGTGCTGCTGACCACCTCCACAGCTGAGTTGTTGATGAGCAGTGGAGCATGGTGAGGCCGGTTCTTCCTGAAGTCGATGATGATCTCCTTCGTCTTCTCCACGTTCAGGATTAGGCTGTTGTCTCTGCACCAGCCCACCAGCTGCTCCACCTCCTCTCTGTAGTCCTGGTCGTTGTCGTCTCTGATCAGGCCCACCACCGTTGTGTCGTCTGCAAACTTCACGATGTGATTGGTGGTGAACCTGGGGACGCAGTCATGTGTCATCAGGGTGAACAGCAGGGGACTCAGGACGCAGCCCTGAGGGGAGCCCGTGCTGAGGGTGATGACATCAGAGATGTTCTGATGACCCGGACTGACTGAGGTCTGTTGGTGAGGAAGTCTAGCAGCCAGTTGAAGGGGTGTGTTGAAGCCCAGATGTTCCAGTTTTCCCACCAGATGCTGTGGGATGATGGTGTTAAACGCTGAGCTGAAGTCCAGGAACAGCATCCGCACGTGCGTGTTCTTCTCCTCCAGGTGTGCCAGGCTCAGGTGAAGAGCAGAGGAGATGGCGTCCTCAGTGGAGCGGTTCCGTCGGTAGGCAAACTGGAACGGGTCGAGTGTTGGGGGGAGACTGGAGACGATGTGTTCCTTTACCAGCCTTTCAAAGCACTTCATCATGATGGGAGTCAGTGCAACAGGCCGGTAGTCGTTGAAACAGGTGACTTGAGGTTTCTTCGGCACCGGAATGATGGAGGCAGACTTGAAGCATGCTGGCACTATGGCTTGGTCCAGCGAGGTGTTAAAAATGTCTGTGAGGACACCAGCCAGCTGACCTGCACACTCCTTGAACACCCGCCCAGGTATGTTGTCGGGACCTGGGGCCTTCTGCAGGTTGACTCTCCTTAGAGTCTTCCACACGTCGGCGGTGTCAAGGCGGAGGACCTCCTCTTCCTGATGGGGAACAGCTTTCACTGCTGGAGTGCTGTTTAGTGCCTCAAACCTCCCAAAGAAGTTATTTAGTCCATTGAGGAAGTCAGCATCAACTTCACCCACCGGGGGGGGGGGGGGGGGGGGGGGGCGTGTTGTATTCAGTGATAGCCTGTATGCCTTTCCACATGCTCCTGGTGTTGCTGGCGTCATGGAAAAGCTCCTGGATTTTCTGACTGTGGTTCCGCTTCGCTAGTCTGATGGCACGGTTCAGGTTGGCTCTCGCTGTGATCAGGGCCTCTTTGTCACCAGACTTGAAGGCTGAGTTCTGCTTTTAGCGCTTGACGGACCTCCGCAGTAATCCAGGGTCGTTGGTTTGCTCGGGTGATGATGGTCTTGGTGGTGCTGACGTCCTCAATGCATTTGTTGATGTAGGCTGACACAGTCATGGCGTACTCATCAATGTTGATCTTGTCCTCATAAGTTGCAGCAGCTTTGAACATGTTCCAGTCAGAGCACTCAAAACAGTCCTGGAGCGCCTCCATGGCTCCCTCAGTCCACACCCTCACCTGCCTCACTACAGGTTTAGCTCTGATCAGCAGGGGCCTGTATGCAGGAATTAGCATCACAGAAAGGTGGTCTGAAGAGCCCAGGTGTGGGCGGGGGGGCTGCCCTGAATGCGCCTTTTATGTTTGTGTAAACTAAGTCTAGAGTGTTCTCTCCCCGAGTTGCAAAATCCACGTGTTGGTAAAAATGAGGGAGAACAGTTTTCATATTTGCCTGGTTAAAATCCCCAGCAATGATGAAAACACCCTCTGTGTGTGCAGATTGCAGCTCAGAGATAGTCTGATAGAGAACACTCATAGCATCTTTAGTATTAGCGCTGGGAGGAACATAAACCGCTGTGATGATAACAACAGTGAACTCTCTAGGCAGATAAAAAGGTCTGCAGCTAATAATCATAAGCTCAATGTCCGGAGAGCAGAGACTTGTGATTAATCTAGCATTTTTACACCAGGTGTTATTGATGTAAACGCAGAGTCCGCCCCCACGGGTCTTACTGCTGAGTTCTTTGTTTCTGTCGGTGCGGAAAGTAGCTAGCCCCTCCAGGCTAATGGCGTGGTCCGGGATTGTTGAGTTGAGCCATGTCTCGGTCAGGATGAGAGCGCAGCATTTCCTGAACTCCCTCTTTGCAGAGAGTTTGAGTTGTAAATGGTCAATTTTGTTGTCCAGTGAGCTGACGTTGGAGAGCAAGATGGACGGGAGCGGCGATCTGAATGGGTTAGCCTTTAGCTTAGCTGCTAAACCTCTGCGGCAGCCGCGTTTCTTCGGCCGGCTACACCGCTTTCGCTTTGCTCTCCACCAGCGTGAGCTGCTCGTCGAGGCCGCTGCCTCACAGGCCTCCGGGACTGGTACCCGTAGTACCCCGAAACCGCGTAAACAGTGGAGCGTAGTAGTCGTTATAAGTCCAAATACACTACATGACCGTAACTCCAGCAGGCGATGGCGATTGTGCACTGATCGGCTGGGTAGATGAGTGGTTTCCAGCGAGTTTGGCGGCATTTTTTATGAAAATATCCGCAAAGTTGTATGGAGCTGTACGCCTAGCCACTGGCCGGAAGCGCAGCCGGAACAAAAACCTCACACTCCTAAAAGATGCATAATTTTATATTACATATTTTGCAACAATGACTTTATGTACATTTTATGTACATACCCTTTACTTGTATAACTTTACCAACTCATTGAGGAACCCAGAGCATTTTACATTACAGTCATTCACACCCTGATGGTGGTGAGCTATGCTAGCAGCTACAGCTGCCCTGGTCCAGACTGACAGAGGCAGCCAGACAATTAAAGCCACCAGGCCCTCTGACCACCGACAGCAGAGAAAGTAGCTAAGGTGTTTTACTCAAAGGACACAACGACTGAGACGGTTGGAGCCAGCGATCAAAACCCGCCTGTTACAGGACGAACTCCACAGCTCCTGAACCTCTGTGGCTCTGGAGCAAGGAGATTGGTGAAAAACTTAAAGACGTTCATCCACAGCAACAGATGTATAGAAATGAAAAAAATTGGTTTAAATTTGTTATAAAAGACAGGTATTTGCAGCATCTATGGATATTTGTTGATTGTGATGTGAGCAATTTTCTGGGTTACTTCAAAACTTGTAAACAGTGGACATATCTGTGAATTAAAGTAACCATTTAATGAATAATGCATTCTTTTTTCTTTTTACTTTATTTTAGTTCTCAATTTCAAAGCAAGACACAATGCCATTTTCAAAACAACCGTTTAGCATATACATCTAACAAACTACAACCTACAGTGTCATAGCTGTAAAGCCTTTTGCAGTAAGATAACATCCAAGCTAGCGGGCCTCAGATGGGCTTCTCCCCCTTGATATCAAGAGGTCCCTGGAAATTTGACATCAGGCAGCAGATGGCCCACAGCTGATTCACTGATCCTACCATGGACAGTGGAACAATTCCATCCCAAATGTGGTGTTCCTTCACCCTGCGTATGGCCCTCTCCACTAGAATCCTCAAACGGGCAATGGCCTGGGTCTGCTGAGTGTCTGGTTTGATTTAATGGTGGGATGATGAGTTTTACCCCCACCTCTGACAGCATTTTCTCAATCAGGAAACCCTTGTCAGCCATTACTTCATCCCCTGGCTGGAGTAGCTGTAGAAGCTGGGATTTCTGGGATGGCAGCTGTAGTCATGATCATTTTGCACTGCCTCCAGGTGGGACCAGTCTTCTGTGCTGCTCCCTGGAACAGGCATCTCATTGTCAGCTGCAAGGTGTTTTCTTGCTCACCTTGCAGATTGATCACCTCTTCCTACAATAAAAAATGTTATTGTTTTGATGTCATTTCAAACAAGCAATGTGATTGCCACACTTAAAACAGCAACCGCTATTTAAAAAAAAAGAGTTAGCATGAACCTGTTATCCAGGCAAAGCTTTAAAAAACAAACTTGTAATCTTTCTCTTAAGAATAATCAATACTACCCTACTCTGACATCATATTGTCATGTGACTGTGGAGAGCCAATGAAGAGACTATATAAGCAGGAAGTAGTGGTTGGCAGGAAAGACTAGGGAGGAAGAGCTGGGAAAAGTTTGTTGGAGGTATGTTCAAGTTGCTCACTTGCTCATTTTACAAGGTTTGTCAAAAAAAACTAAATATCTGTCATCAGGTTATGGGAGCCACATACTGGGGCCTGATTGGGCAAGTAGCAGGGTTTTTATTGTGAAACCACTGAATTGGTAAGTGTGCCAACATTAACCTGGCAGCTCATTCATTTCCTTATTCATTTCCATGTGGTAGCTTAGCCTAGCCATTTCCATCTGTATTGTATGGAGCAGTTAGCTTTGGAGATTAAAGCCTGTTTCTCTAAATATCTTTATTGTAAAGGAATTTGTATTATTGCCCAATGTTTATGATTTGTATGAATAGCATGCACTACTATTTATTGGAAATTAATTTTTTGATACTATGGATTGATAATGAATGTACCCCAGGGATTATTTATAAGGAAATGATCTTTTGAACTAATTGTACAATGTTTGATTGCTATTTGATAAAGTAATTGTAATACAATTTTGTACTGTGACGGTTACGAGGGATGTGCACATGAATTTATACTGGTCCTGTCTTTATATAGGCCAGGTGTTGATGGCGAGCTGGGAACCTATTAAGGAAAGAAAGACTGAAGCTCATCTCAGCCCAGAACTCATTTGATGAGTATCACCTGCTCTGATTGGGCTGGTAGGAGGCTTCATAGCTTATCCTTCAAATTACTGTCCTGTTTTGAGTTCAACCTACTGCCCACAGTCTTTTTACATTAACCCTCCCCTCCGTTTGAATCTGTTGAACTTTTGTCTGCTGGGCCGTTGAACGGGATAGTGCATGTGGCATACACTGCTGCTGGGACTTGGATTTCTCTAGGCCTTATGAAGAATCTGCAGAAGTCTGATGGGATCTGAACTGAAATGATGAACTGATTAAGAGTTGAATGGCCATTATTTGATGTATGTTTGTTTGTTGTTCTTGTTTTTCCTGCACAATATATGGTACCAACAAAATTCTGTCTGGTGTTCAGTCTCTTACTCCGCTCCTAGAGCCCACCTTTGAGAATCTTCTGTTGCTAGCCTAAGATTAAGTAAAGCACAGGTAACAACCCCTTAAGGTAAGTTCTTGAGTTCTGAGTAAAAGTTATCCATTAATTTATTACTGTGAATGCAGTAGGCATTCACAGTTATTGAGATCCTCTTTCGCCTTTTACTGTTTAAAGTTTGATTCGCTTCTCCTCCTACAGTTTTTCTCCGATTTCAACCATTCAACTTTTAAACTATTCAGCTTATTCTGGAATCGATGGCTATATCTTTTTGTACTTTTAACTTTTCAACTTTTTAAAATATTCAGCTTTTTCTGCAAATTTTCAGCTTTTTTTTCTCCCATAGGAAATGAATGTAATTTACTAAAATTCCGCTCATTTTAGCTACTTTTTGACAGGTTACTGCTTCAGCCTACTTTCAGCTAGAAACGCCATTCAACTTTTAAAATGTAGTGATATCTTTCAGCTATTGTGGTGTATTTCAGCTTTTTCATATCTTTTACCATTTTCATATAGTACCTCCTTAAAATAATTTTGGCTTTTCAAGAAATTCAGCAAATAACATGCGTTTCTATGGTTGTCAAGGAGGCAGTTATAGAGTGCGCACTCTAGAAATTCAACAAATTCTTCTTCTCCGAACAACTTCTTCTCTCTCGCTCAATTTTCAACCTATCCACATAAATTATACATCAAAACGTAGGAATTTTTGTCTGGATTCAGGAAATGTAACCGTCATTGGTGTAGCATTTATAGAGTTTTCGCAAATCACCTCAGAGCGACACAAACCCGAAACCTCCCCCATTCATTTCCTATGGAGCGCTTTTGAAAAATGACGTCTGAAAATCCAAAACATCACACGTTTTTGCATCGTCGCTAATCCTAAACCGTTTGATGTACAGGCATGAGACTTTCACACATGAATGTCCCAACCCTTCTGGCACTCACAAAAAAGGAATTTTGTGGATAACTGTTACGGTTTTGCCGCAGGAACAATTTGTTCGGGAGTAGCGAATGTGCAAAATCCTGAAAATGCTTTAGAGCTGCATTTTTCCACATGATCCACTTTTTTACATCGTCGCTGTGCCTACACCTATTTTTGTACAAACATAAAAATGAGCAACATAGTCCTCAAAAGCCTGCTCATACTCACAGTGAAAGAATTATTTTGATATCTCTTATACTTTTTCAGCTAGAGCAATTTGTTCGGGACCGCATTTAGAGGATTTTTGAAATTCCTTAAAAATTCCCTTTAGATCATAATTTTTTACGCCTTTATTAAAATATTTCCTTCAAAAACCGATAGCAAGTCTTCTTCCCCTATCCGTTAAGAAATAAAGGCAGAAAAAATTACGTCTCTACCATTGACGGATCAGGAGATATGGAGCGTTGTGCGAGGCAAAGTTCTCCATTATAACCCAATGGGACTTATTGTGAGCAAAGTCTCTGCACTTCTGTAGACTGGCGATCTGCAGGTGTGAGTGAGTTTCCATGACGACGGAACTCTGAGGGCCAGAGGGAGAAGCTCCATTGGGATACAATGGCAACTTTCGACGCCCGCTGCAGCGGCTGTGATTAATGTAGGAATCTGAAATTCGCACAGTCACTTCCTCTTGACATTTTAAAATTTTCAAGTGACTTTCAGCCATGTGTCAGTTTTCTGTCCAATTTTGGATTCCACATGCTTTCTTATTGGGCCTTTGCTTTCAACAGGACCTGGCATGATGCCCAGACATGACCCAATTGGCCAATACAGCACCACCCACCTGTGGGAAATGGCGCTACACACCATTTTGGTCAAATGTTGAGTTCTGGGCCCAAATGTGGTGAGGCTGAGTTGCTAAAGAAGGCAATCTGACCACCACGTTTGGTGACATTAAGTATTGGCACCCCTTTTTGAGGCACTTCCCAGTACAGGATTTGGACCAAACTGACAGAGTACAATCACCCGGTGATACTGAACACAACCATGTTAGCGGCTAACTGTTAGCATGTTGCTAACCGGAAGTAGCTCTAGGAAGCTCGTACAAACTTTTGCTTCACAGAGTCTGTACTTCCTTTAGAGAGAAAGCTCCACAAGAAATTTGGCCTACGTCGCATAAAGCATCTCCAAGCTATGAGGTGTCAAACATCCAATGCTTTTCAATGGGGGCGAAACCCCTTATACTCCCTAGAAATGCAGGCCCACATATGGCTACAGTATATTCAAGTTTGAAATTCTACTTCTGCTTTGTTAAACGATTCAGTGTTTAGAATGAGTTAGGAAATGTTTGGTGCCTTTCCCTCAGTTTTTTCTTCTTCTAATCATTCAGCTATTGTTCTTTCATGTTCAAATTCTTCAACTCTTTCAAATTCTTCAACTTTTTCAACTTCTTCAACTTTTTCAACTTCTTCAATGCTTTTCAGCTATTTTTTCTCTTCTTCAAAGATCTTCTGCATCTTTTGCTCAGTCATTCAGCTATCTGCATTCACAGTGCATTTTCGCAGGAAATGCACATTTTTCTAGTTACCAATTTAAATACTGTACCTTTGCCCCAATCATTCCACGGGAATTTAGATGGTACTGCTCCCTTCTTTAACTTCTTTCAACCACTTGCAGAAACGTAGGTCTCCTCGGAAGAGAAGTGCTGACTGCAGACGTAAGTGCTGCCGCAAAGGATTTTAAAATTTGGCCCCTCGTCTCTTCTTATTGCCGTCACCCAACGGGCACGAATCTCAGCATCAGCCGGGAAGTTGTGAAAACTGAGATATGGAAAGTTTTTTTGTATTTTGAGCACTGTGGGACACTGCAGTAGCAGTTTCTCTGTGATTGTGCCATGCTTGGTGGATATGATGCTGCTGAGAGATGGACACAAGGAGGACAAGGGGAGAAAAAAATAGATTAATTATAATACTTTGTAAAACCTTTTATTTAACCAGATATTGAGATTAAGATCTTGTTAGGATATCAACAAGGTCAAGTGGAACGAGCTGGTTATCCCAGAACTGCATGGCACACTTAGATGGCACTGACCCAAAAGATTGGCACATATCTATCAGATACCACCCCGGAGGTGACACAGCTTCCCTGCTGATGTCACAGTTTGGATGTGTACCGCCCTTGTATGGGTGTGTCCCGAGATCCCTTTATAATGTTTGTGTGATGAGCACTCGAGGCCTCCTGCCGATCAGGGGCCCATCAGCGCTGGTGTGACTGTAACTATTTCTCTGTCTTTACGTAGATAAAATATAACTAAAAGCATACTTGTCTGTTTTATGCGTCCTACATTCAAGGTAATAAGTAAGTGGGGGTCGCCTGACTGGGTAAAACGAACTGGGTCCACCGAGGGTGCTTCACCGTAGATACGGCACGGTGAAACAGTAACAATCTCTTTTTCAAAGGTTGATCTGACTAAGAGGTCAGCAGCACATGTCATTACTAATACAGTAAAATAAACAAAACAATTTCAGGCCTCTACTTAAAATACACAGTATTTTGCACAAAAACTAAGAAAAAAGTGCATTAATATAAGTGCAAATAATATTATGAAGTAAATTCATTATAATACACAGAAAATTCAGAAACAGAAGTACTGTCCAATAGACCCACAGTTGTCATTTTTTTAGGAATGAACAAAAAGATTCAAATGGAATAAGATCTTTTGAATTCAGTGACTGCAATTATATATATAACACGTCACCATAATCAAGTAAAGGGAACAATGTAGCAGATAAATGTCTCTTTTTTCACTCAGTGAACAAGATTTATTTCTATAATAGCAAAGCTACAGTAATCATTTTATAACATCTACATCAGATTAATGACAGGTAAAGTAAGCTAACAAGCTACTGCATGTTAGCTTTGATCTTCATGTTACTGTCCCGATCAAAGCATCTATATAACAGCAATGATCGCTACAAATACTAAGAGGAAAAAAAAAGATAGTCAATAAGACACGTTTAATATTGTGCTTTCAGTGTTACCCAGACCCGGCTGCAGAAACAAATTACGGGGGGGCATTCCATTTTTTTAGGGGGGCACACTTTAAAAATAAAATAAAAAATATTTGTATGTATGTGCATATATATATATATATATATATATATATATATATATATATATATATATATATATATATATATATATATATATATATATATATATATGTGTGTATATGTATATGTATATATATATATATGTATGTATGTATGTATATATATATATATGTATGTATGTATATATATATATATATATAATGTATGTATGTATGTACTGTATATACTATAATATATGTAATTATGTATGTAATGTATGTATATATGTTATTATGTATATCTATATGTATATATGTATATTATAATGTACTATATATATGTATATATGTATATATGTATATATGTATATATTATATGTATATATATATATTATATGTATATAATTATATATGTATATATGTGAATATGTTATATATGTATATATGTATATATTGTATATATATATATATATGTAATTTAATACTATATATAATGTATATCTATATATTATATGTATATAATATAATGTATTATATGTATGTATGTGTATATATGTATGTGTATATATGTATGTATATATGTATATATGTATATATATATATATATATATATATATATATATATATATATATATATATATATATATATATATATATATGTGTGTATATGTGTTTCTAGTCAATTTGAAAGTTCTTAGACATATCTGAGCCCAGAAGTTTTGTTCAAAGTTGACTGATAGATCCTCTTCCCATTTCATAATAGGAAGAGATATTGAATCATCTATTTTAGTCAGTGTCCTGTATGATTTAGACAGTAGTTTGGGGGGGTTTAAATCTAGGAACTCTAATATATTACTTGGAATTTGTAAACCACCTTTAATATGCTTAAACTTTTTTGTAATTATAGATTTAAGTTGTTCATATTCCAAAAAAATATTTTTACTAATGCCATATTGCATATTTAGTTTGGAAAAATTGATAAACTCGGTTCGATCAAGTAGATGTTTCAGATATTTAATACCTTTATTCTTCCAGTATGTAAAGTTTATCATATTATTATTTTGTAGGATGTCAGGGTTGTTCCAGATGGGTGTACGACTGCATGGGATAAGGGATGACTTTGTCATTTTAAGGAACTCCCCCCATGCTGTCAGAGTAGAGCTGATATTGATATTTTTAAAGCATGTATGCCGTTTTATATTTGAGCTAATAAACGGCAAATCTGAAATCATGATATTATTGCATATTTTCTGTTCTATATCTATCCAGGGCTCGTCTAACGGATTTTGCTTATGGAAGCTAGGCAGATCTAGTCCACCTCTGTCTTTAGTTTTCTGTAACGTCTTTAAGCTGATACGGGGCGGTTTATCTTTCCAAGGAAATTTAGAGATTGAAGAGTCTAGAGATTTAAACCAGTCAGATGATGGTTTATTGGGGATCATTGAAAATAAGTAATTAATTCTAGGTAAGACCATCATTTTAATCAAAGCTACCCTACCCATGAGTGAAATTGGAAGCGATTTCCATCTATCCAGGTCATCTTCTATCTTTTTTAAAAGTGTTTAAAGACGACACAGTGATACCCAAATATGTGATGTTTCCTGAGCGCAAATGTAAATCTAGGGGGTTTTGGAAAGAGCAATTAATTGGCAGTACCGTAGATTTAGACCAGTTTATAGAGTAATCAGAAACCTTTGAGAAGGATTCTAGTAATCTATTCAATTCAATTCAATTCAATTTTATTTATATAGCGCCAAATCATGAAACATGTCATCTCAAGGCACTTTACAAAGTCAAGTTCAATCATATTATACAGATTGGGTCAGATTATACAGATTGGTCAAAAATGTCCTATATAAGGAAACCAGTTGATTGCATCAAAGTCCCGACAAGCAGCATTCACTCCTGGGGAACCGTAGAGCTACAGGGAGAGTCGTCTGCATTGTACATGGCTTTGCTGCAATCCCTCATACTGAGCAAGCATGAAGCGACAGTGGGAAGAAAAACCACCCATTAACGGGAAGGAAAACCTCCGGCAGAACCGGGCTCAGTATGAACGTCATCTGCCTCGACCGACTGGGGTTACAGAAGACAGAGCAGAGACACAACAAGAGAAACAAAAAAGCACAGAAGCACACATTGATCTAGTAATCTGTTCTACATTAGATGGTAGTAGCGGGTGAGCCGTCTTCTCTGGATGATGTCACAGTTAACAGAACGCCAGACCAGGTGTACCTACTATGAAGAAAAAGAGAGAGAGCAAAAAGTTAAAGCAGAAATGACAACACATAATGCATAATTGAAGAACAGTAGAACTCAATTAGACCCTGATGTCCTCCAGCAGCTTAAGCCTATAGCAGCATAACTATAGAGATAGCTCAGGGTAACATGAGCCACTCTAACTATAAGCTTTGTCACAAAGGAAAGTTTTAAGATTAGTCTTAAAAGTAGATGGGGTGTCTGCTTCACGGACCAAAACTGGGAGTTGGTTCCACAGGAGAGGAGCCTGATAGCTAAAGGATCTGCCTCCCATTCTACTTTTAGAGACTCTAGGAACCACCAGCAGACCTGCAGTCTGAGAGCGAAGTGCTCTGTTAGGAACATACGGGGTAATCAGAGCTCTGATACATGATGGAGCTTGATTATTAAGGGCTTTATACGTTAGAAGGAGAATTTTAAATTCTATTCTTGATTTAACAGGAAGCCAATGAAGGGAAGCTAAAATTGGAGAAATATGATCCATCTTGTTGATTTTCATCAGAACTCTTGCTGCAGCATTTTGGATCAGCTGAAGACTTTGAACTGCATTTTGTGGACTTCCTGATAGTAAAGAATTACAATAGTCCAGCCTTGAAGTAACAAATGCATGGACTAGTTTTTCAGCATCACCCCTGGACAGAATCTAATTTTGGCGATATTCCTGAGGTGAAAAAAGGAAACTCTGGAAACCTGTTTAATATGGGATTTAAATGACATGTCTTGGTCGAAAACAACACCAAGATTTTTTACTTTATTACCAGAGGCCAAGTTAATGCCATCCAGATTAAGTGATTGATTAAGAACTTTATTTTTTGAAGACTCTGGCCCAAAGATTACAACTTCTGTCTTGTCAGAATTTAAATGCAGGAAATTTAAAGTCATCCAGCTTTTGATGTCATCAAGACATGACTGCAGTCGAAGTAACTGATTGGATTCATCAGGATTTATGGATAAATATAGCTGAGTGTCATCAGCATAACAGTGGAAATTAATCCCATGCTGTCTGATAATTTTGCCAATCGGAAGCATATATATAGTAAATAGAATTGGTCCAAGGACTGAACCCTGTGGTACTCCACAAGTGACCCTAGAGTTTGAGGAAGATTTATTATTAACATGAACAAACTGGAATCTGTCTGACAGATCAGATTTAAACCAGCCTAATGCTTTCCCCTTAATCCCTACAGTATGCTCAAGTCTTTGTAGGAGAATATTGTGATCAACTGTATCAAACGCAGCACTGAGATCTAACAGGACAAGTATAGACACAAGTCTATTATTTGAGGCCATGAGAATATCATTAGTGACCTTCACCAGAGCTGTTTCAGTGCTATGATGAGCTCTGAAGCCTGACTGAAACTCCTCAAGTAGGTCATTACTTTGTAAATGTTCACATAGTTGATTAGCAACTACTTTCTCAAGAATTTTAGATAAGAAAAGAAGATTAGATATAGGTCTGTAATTTACTAACTCATCTTGATCAAGAGATGGTTTCTTAAGTAAAGGTTTAATAACAGCTACTTTAAAAGCTTGTGGTACATATCCATTTACTAAGGATAGATTAATCATGTCCAAAATAGTGCCACTGATCAAAGGGAATATGTCCTTAAATAACTTGGTTGGGATTGGGTCTAACATACAGGTAGAAGGTTTAGATGAAGCTAAAATTTTAGATAGCTCAGAAAGCTCCACTGCTTTTAAACAGTTCAGACACTGCGCAGGTTCTAAGGATTCCTCCAATGCTGCCTCACTTACTGAGGACGAGGTAATCATGTTTGGGAGGATGCCAATTATTTTATTTTTAATGGAATC
The DNA here is from genome assembly GCF_011125445.2 of Fundulus heteroclitus. Lineage (NCBI taxonomy): Eukaryota > Metazoa > Chordata > Actinopteri > Cyprinodontiformes > Fundulidae > Fundulus > Fundulus heteroclitus. The sequence continues at coordinate 2,548,447 of NW_023396824.1, read as the reverse complement.
AATTTTATTTATGAAGAACCCCATAAAATCATTACTGCTAAGAGCTAAGGGAATGGATGGATCAACAGAGCTGTGGCTCTGAGTAAGTTTGGCAACTGTACTGAAGAGAAATCTAGGATTATTCTTATTCTCCTCAATTAATGATGAAAAATATGCTGCTCTAACTCTGAGAAGGGTCTTGTTATACAACAATAGACTGTCCCTCCAGATTAGGTAGGATTCCTCTTGGTGTGTAGAGCGCCATTTTCTTTCCAATTTCCTAACATTGTGCTTCAAGGAACGCAGCTCTGAATTAAACCAAGGAGCCAGCTTCCTGTGAATAATCACCTTCTTTTTCAAGGGAGCTACATTGTCTAATGCAGAACGCAATGACGAAGTCATACCGTTTACAAAGACATCTATTTGTGAATTGGAAGAAACAACATTGCTGCCATCTACAGGGCATTTCTGCAATACGGAGGATATTAAAAAGGGGACAGACTCTTTAAGTTTTGATACAGCATTATCCGATAAAGATCTACTATAATGGAACCCTCTTTTGGGGGTGGAGAACTCAGTTAGATTAAACTCAAATGTTATTAAAAAATGATCAGACAGGACAGGGTTGTGAGAGAATACTGTTAATTCTTCACAATCAATGCCATATGTCAGCACAAGGTCTAAAGTATGGAGCCAAGAGAGCGTCGGTTTATGCACATTTTGAGCAAAACCAATTGAATCTAGGATAGTTTTAAAGGCTACACTAAGGTTATCACATTCAGTGTCAACATGGATGTTAAAATCACCCACTATAATAACCTTATCAGTATTTAACACCAAATCAGATAAGAAATCTGACAGCTGATCCAAAAACTTAGTGTAAAGGCCTGGTGGACGATACAAAACAACAAACAGAAGAGGTTTTATTGCTTTGGATGAGGGAAACTGAGGGTTAAATGTTCAAAAGAACTGTAGTTATTAATTGGCCTGGGACTAATTAATAAATCAGACTGAAAGATGGTGGCCATTCCTCCTCCTCTTCCCACAGAGCTGGGAATGTGGAAATTTGAATAACTGGAGGGAGTTGACTCATTTATACTAACGTAGTCCTCTTGTAGCCAGGTTTCTGTGAGACAAAATAAATCAATCTGATTATCAGAAATCAATTCATTAACTAACAAAGTCTTTGGAGGGAGAGACCTTATATTTAATAGACCACATTTTATTATTTTATTTTTAGGTTCAAGGTGAACCGTATTGATTTTTATTAGGTTTTTATGATTTGTTCCTTTTAGATCAGTTTTTGATCTGTTAAGTTTTGGCCGTGGGAAAGACACCGTCTCAATAGGATAATGGATGGGTAACAGTCCAGAAGCTGCAGAGAGGTGTGTTAAACTACGGCTCTGCTTCCTGGTCTGGACCCTGGGTTGTCAGCATTTAGGAGGACTAATAAATCCGGCCAGATTCCTAGAAAGAAGAGCTGCACCATCCAAAGTAGGATGGATGCCGTCTCTCCGGATCAGAGCAGGTTTTCCCCAGAAAGTTCTCCAGTTATCAATGTAGCCCACGTCGTTTTCAGGACACCACCTAGACAACCAGCGGTTGAATGATGACATGCGGCTAAACATGTCATCACTGGTCTAATTACTTGAGAAAGGGAAGAGTTTGAGTGCTGAAGATAGAGTAATACATCATCAGCATAAAGACTAATCTTATGCTCTATATTCATGCATTTTATACCTTTAATAACCTTTGTTTGTCTAATTGTTGCTGCTAGAGGTTCAATAAAAATGGCAAAAAGTGAGGGGGAAAGTGGGCATCCTTGCCTAGTGCCCCTCTGGAGACAAAAGCTGGAAGATGTTTGATTATTTGTCCTGACACAGGCTGTAGGAGAGCTGTATAAAATTTTTAACCAATTTATAAAAAAATTGCCAAAACCAAATTTATGCAGAGTAGCGAATAAAAAATTCCAATTTACTCTATCAAATGCTTTTTCTGCATCTAAGGACATTATAATAGTTTTATTATTTGTACTGTAGGAATAATCTATTAAATTAAAACCGCAAGCGGTGATGATCGGCCCTCGCAGCCAAGCGCCGCTCTGGCCTATTGGCCACCGCGGGGGTTCGCGCACCGCCGGTCACCAGCCACCGCAGAAGTTGTCACACATTTTTCCCGCCCGTCCACCGGGCGATTCACACGAACGCGTTGGGCAGCACTCCCCCACGACTCACAAAAAATCTGGTGAAGATCGGTCGATGCAGCGAGGAGATACAGCCGTTGAATAATGAAAATGCATTGGGCCACCGGACCGGACTAAAGCGTTCAGCGGGCCGGATTCAGCCCACGGGCCGTACGTTTGACACCCTGGTATAAACATAAATATACCAATGTAATCAAAGGTATCTTACTAGCTGTTAATCAAGCTTTATGTCAAAAGTTAACAAAACCCTTTTAGTTCTTTAAAGTTAATTGTTATTTCATGTGTTTAACGGTTTCGTTTCTTGCATTAAGACAGCTTTTATGAACGTTTGACAGTTGAATTGGTGGATAAACACCCAAAAGAAATACTGTAACAGTAACACTTTATCAATTGGAAATATTGCTAAAGTATTACTTTAGCAATATTCCACATGTGGCCTCTGGTAATAAAGTCAAAAATCTTTGTGCTATTTTTGACCAAGACAGGTCATTGAAATCCCATATTAAAAAGGTTTCCAGAGTTTCCTTTTTTCACCTTCTAAATTAGAAACATTCTGTCCAGGAGCAATGCTCAAAAACTTGTCCATGCATTTGTTACTTGAAGGCTGGACTATTGTAATTCTTTACTATCAGGAAGTCCACAAAATGCAGTTTAAAGTCTTCAACTGATCCAAAATGCTGCAGAAGGAGTTCTGATGAAAATCAACAAGAGGGATCATATTTCTCCAATTTTAGCCTTCCTTCACTGGCTTACTGTTAAATCAAAAATAGAATTTAAAATTCTTCTAACGCATTATGCCCTTAATAATCAAGCTCCATCATATATCAGAGCTCTGATTACCCCGTATGTTCCTAACAGAGCACTTCGCTCTCAGACTGCAGGTCTGCTGGTGGTTCCTAGAGTCTCTAAAAGTAGAATGGGAGGCAGATCCTTTAGCTATCAGGCTCCTCTCCTGTAGAACCAACTCACAGTTTTGGTCCGTAATGCAGACACCCCGTCTACTTTTAGGACTAAGCTTAAAACTTTCCTTTTTGACAAAGCTTATAGTTAGAGTGGCTCATGTTACCCTGAGCTACCTCTATAGTTATAATATTAATTGAACTTTATTGATCTCACAATGGAGAAATTCACTTCTGTATTTTAACACATCCCCTTGGGGAGCAGTGGGCTGCCACTGTGCGGCGCCTGGGGAGCAATCAGGGGTTAAGGGTCTTGCTCAGGGACCCAGAGTGGCAGTCTGTGGGAGTTGAACTCAGAACATCTGGGACCAAGCTCAATGCTCTAAACAGCTGCGTTGTGCCTCTTCTCTGTCTTTTGTAACCCCCAGTCGATCGAGGTAGATGACCGTTCATACTGAGCCCGGTTCTGCTGGAGGTTTTTCCTTCCCGTTAATGGGGAGTTTTTTTTCCCCACTGTCGCTTCATGCTTGCACAGTATGAGGGATTGCTGCAAAGCCATGGACAATGCAGCTTGAGATGACATCTTTCATGAATTGGCGCTATATAAATAACATTGAATTGCATCATCTCTAGACCAAGTAAACTATCGCATTTTATGAGACAGTTATCTCATTTTAAAGATCTAACGTTATTACTCTTAGCAAGTTAAAGCGCCATAAAAATTTTAGACCAGGTTTTAGTTCCACTCTTTTATTATGCACATCTAGGCTACCTATAAATATAAAGTATGGCATGCCAAAAAACATTTTCAACAAAAAGCAATTTTAGTAATTGCCTTGCAATTTTATATCTAAGCATTAAAAATGATAATATTTCACCAATTTTCACAGCAAGACGGAAATAACGACTATCCAACATTTTAAGATTTTGTAAAAACTTTATTTTTTTACCTACCTTTTGAAATGAATACTTGTTTCTACTTCTCCAAAATTATACTTCAAGAAAACTATTGTGCTGTCCTGGGGCCATATGCAGCTAGACAGCTAGGACAAAAGTTCACCACACAAAGCTTCCTTTTCTTGCGTTCTCTGAATAACCTTTATTCACAAATCTGGCTTTAAACATTCTTTTTGTAAAAAGACGAATATTTTCCAAGGCAGAAGCGTGTAGAACAAATTCAACTTCAACAGGTGAGAGCACTCACTATCTCACGTAATTCACATAGAGATCTAACAAAGTTGTGATGTCTCACTCTGATTAAATAAAACCCAAAACTTTTCTAACTGTTTTTGCCTTGGATTTCCTCTGACTAAGAATTAATTTATATCTTATTTATGTAATGTATTCAAGACATGAATTCCTTGCTGTCTTAACAAAAGGCAGAACAACTATAACGTTACTTTCTATAATTATTACAAGTTCTGCTGAGAAGTCAAATTCTGGAGAGTGCTTAGACACCCTGACACACAAATATGGATTAACTTCATTTCATGTGCACTTGTGAACATGTATTAGTTGATTTAGTTTTCTTGATGTACTGTAGAGTGTGATGAGGTCTGTTGTGGTATTGTGTGCACTGGATTGAGGGGAATGTTGGTGTTGTCTGTCAAACCCAATCTTCTTAAGCTGCAAATTCAGTAAAGTTACAAGATTTCTTGCAACCTCTCATATGGAACTAGTCTGAAAAATAAATTATGCATTTTATTGTAAATATAAAATACTTAAAAACAAGATAAACATAGAGTATACAAATGTTTACAAATAATTATAAACATTGTTTTGCTTTGAGTCAAGCTCCAGAAAAATATTTTACAATTCTTTTTAAATCTTTATTGTGCTCCGCTCCGGCCTATTGGCCACCGCAGGGGTTCGCGCACCGCCGGCCGTCAGCCATGGCAGAAGCTGTCACGCATTTTCCCCGCCTATCCACCGGGCAATACACACAAAGGCATTGAGCAGCGCTTCCCCACGACTCGCAAAAAATCTGGTGCAGATCGGTTGATGCAGCGATGCATTTGGCCACCGGAGGCAGTGGCGACCCACCAGCTTTAAATCTATGTATTGACATCTTCAAAATGGTCTTATAGCTTAAAAGATCATCTTGTTTTGGTTGATTTTGTAGCCGAATAGAAGAGATGTTCTCAAAGCATTAAATAAGCCTTTTGACTTTTAAAAATGTTGTCCTTTTAATGTAATTTTAAGTTACTTTTCATTAAATTTGTCAATATCCTATGGAAGTCTGGACATATGGCAGCAGCGTTTCAGGTGACTTCGCCACGCCACCACGCCTCACTGCTCCATGGAATCCAGTTGGGCCTGGAATCCACAACACACCAACATGTCTTCTGTCTGTGGACACAGTTTCATGTTGATTAGCTCAGAGGGGTAACATAGCAACCATATACAGCAAAACATGACACTTCCTGTTGTCAGGGGGCGTGGCCTAAGTGATGTCATCATTTGACCATTGGATATTGTAGAAGACCCAATGATGATCAATCACAGAAAGTTTGGTGCCTCTGTGTGTTTCTGTGTAGGAGATATAACAGTTTTATTTTTTGTGGCGAGTAGGTGAACTTTGACCCCTGCTAACCCCCCTTCAAAATGCTCAAAAACTCACCGTTTTGATAACTTTTAATTGGCCATGCCTTATGATCAGACTGACCTAGTTTCAAGACGCTCGCTCAAAATCTCTAGGAGGAGTTCGATCAAATACCAATGCTGTAAACGTCAAAAATGGGGTCAAAATCAGACCTTCAATCTAAAATGGCCGATTTCCTGTGATACTTGCACTATGACATTAATTGTAAATTCTGAGCGTCTTGGTGAGCTCTACCAATGTACCAAATCTCATGTCTCTACGATGAAGTAAGTGAATAGCAAAGGGTCCTTTGAAAATTGCTAGGTGGCGCCATTGAGGTATTTTTCTTTTGATTTTTGTGACGACCTTAAAATACAAAATTTTTAAACAGTCTTCATGCATCCGCCAAGTTTGGTGAGTTTTTGAATATGATAAAGCCCTCAAAAAGGCCCCTGTTTGGGGTGGCAGATTAATAATAATAATTAAACACTACAGATACAATAGGCCTTCGCAGCGCTTCGCTGCTCGGGCCTAATTAAGTAATCTGCCTGTGTTTGTGGATGACTGCCTTCCTCTGATAAAGCCAGTTTGGTCTGGGTGGATTATGAAAGGAGTGACTTTGTCTAATCGTTTTGCAAAAGCTTTACATATTATTTTAATATCCACGTTGATTAAGGATATGGGACGATAGCTGGTGGGCAACATAGGATCTTTGCCTGTCTTAAGCAGAAGACTGATGGTGGCAGAGTTCATATTAGCTGGAAATCTGCCATTTTCCTGAATTTCTTGCAACATTCTGTGAAACGTTGGTGCCAGAATACTCCAGAACTCCTTATAAAACTCAGTAGGGAATCCGTCTGGGCCTGGAGCCTTTTTATAGGGCATGCTTGTTAAAGCTTCCTGAACTTCAACTGTTGTCAGCGATGAGTCCAGTGTCGTTCTTTGGTTATCTGATAGTTTAGGAAGTGTAATTTTATCCAGAAACTGCTTGATGACATTGTCTGATGGATTTATCTGTAATGTGTATAAAATTTTGTAGAAATCACGGAAGGTGTTATTTATACATTCTGGATCATGTAATGTATTCCCATTGGAATCTGTAACTGCAAATATAGTTGTTTTCTCTTTATTTATTTTTAACTGATTAGCTAAGAAGCTTCCTGACTTATTGCCATGTTCAAAATTTTCTAATCGAAGTTTTTCTATTAGAAATTTGTTTTGCTTTTCAATATACTGGTTTAATTCTAGTTTTATTTTACGGATTTTACCCAACTTTCCCTCTTCCAGGGAAGTTTCTAGTAACTTAAGTTTTTCTTCTAATTCCTGAATCTTCTTGTTTTCCAACTTCTTTTTGTGAGATGAGAATGAAATTATTTTACCTCTCATCACTGCTTTCCCTGCTTCCCAAAGTATAGATGCTGAAGTGCCTGGCAGATCATTGTGTTCTAAGTATGAAGCCCACTCTTCTTTGAAAAATGTATTAAATTCTTCATCTTTAAGCAGCGATGTATTAAATCTCCAGCTCTTGTTTTGTGGGGTTATTTTTTTATTTGTTAGGGTTAAAGTAACAGGAGCATGATCACTAATAGCGATAGGATGAATTACAGCATCTGAAACGTCCGACAGCAGCGAGCTGCTGATTAAGAAATAGTCCAAATGAGAATACGAGTGGTGAACGTTTGAAAAAAAAGTATATCGCTTACTATTAGGATGAAGAGAACGCCATGCATCGCAAAGACCAAAATCACTCATGTATTGTTTGACTATATTTAATGACTGCCAACTACGCTGAGACCCTGTTGTATTCAGCCTGTCTATATCGTTATTTAAACCAAAGTTGAAGTCACCCCCAATAATTAGAGAACAATCCCCGTGTTTTGAAAGTGCATGGACGAGTTTGTGGAAGAATGAGGGTTCATCAACATTTGGACCATATACACTAACAATACATAACTTCTGGTTATGAATAGATATTTTAATTAATATGAATCTACCTTCGGGATCAATAATTTTATCTAATATTTTAAAACTAACGTTTTTGTGGATTAAAATTGCTACTCCTCTCTGTCTAGAGTTATAGCAGGCAGCAAACACATTGGGGAACTCAGGTGAGTTAAGATCACTTACAGTTGTATCTGATTTATGGGTTTCTTGCAATAAGACAACATCTGCCTTTAATCTTGTAAGCTGGTTAGATATCTTTAGCTGTTTTTCCCTGGTGCCTGCTCCATGCACATTCCATGACACAAACTTTACATTCATCATAGGTGAAAGTGAGAAGTTGAAAAGTGCATGTCTTCAGAAGAATAGTTATACAAAGACCCAGGTAGCATCATCTGACGTGCTTGTGATTTCCTGGTCAGCAGGAGAGGAGCAGATGAATAATATAAAGAAAGACAGAGAATTAAGAAAGTGCAAAGAGTGAGAAAAGATGAAAGAGAAATAACCATCACCCATGCCTCGTGTACCCAACCGTGACTAACAACCATACCGTGCCAACGTGCTCTTGAGCTGTGCGTTTATTTTTTTTATCACCGTGTTCTGAACACATTTTTTTTTTTTTCCAAGCGTGACGAGCTATAAATCCACCCTTTGTGCATCTAATAAAGCCAAGGAGTGATCTTCTGATCCCTGAACAACTGACCATTGATATAAAGTTTGTCAACTGCCACGTTAGCTCTGACGCCATCATTAATGTATTTTTTCCTGATTGGAAATAACACTCGCCTACGGTCTAGGATTTCCTTAGGAAACTGGTCATTAACACTGAAATCCGTTCCTCTCAATTCGCGGCCATAGCTTTTAACAAACACTTTTTGTTTATAATGCTTAAATTTGGCTACAATCGGACGAGGGCGGATTTTATCGGGTTTCTTACCTCCGAGCCGGTGAACGCGATGGAAGGTGATGTTTTTTACCTGATCCGCTGGTATTTTCAGCTTCTGCTGGAGAAACTCACGTATAGCAAACTCAGGGTCCTCTTCTTGGCGCTCCGGGATGCCTGCAAAGACGAGGTTGTCTCTCATACTTTGCGACTGTATGTCCAGAATGGATTCTTTCATCTTCTTATTTTCGCCGGTCAGCCGCGTCAACCCCTCGGTTATCTCCGTGACTTTCCCTCTCAGCGCGTCGTTCTCCGCGGCAACAGAAGCTAGCTGGGCTTGGCTAAATTCGACCGCTTCCCTCAAAGCCTGGAACTCTTTGTGGAGTACCTCTACCAAGGCGAGGCGAGCGTCCAGGCTGGTAAGCTTTTTGTCGATGGACTCCAGGACGTCGCTGTAGCTCCTGTCGGGTGATAGAGTGGAGGTTGAGGCACCGGTAGAGCTAGACCGGGTTCGTTTGAGTGAAGGTGTGTTTGTGGCTGCGGGATTTTTTTTCTTCCCCATCACGATGTTGTCAAAACACTCGTCCAGGTAGCTCTCCAGGCTCGTCAAGGTCTCTTCTTCCAGTTTGTTCCCTCGTGAAAATGAGACAATTGTTAATGTTTAAACTTTACTTTTTCAGTTATTGGTTATTACTTACCTGAGTGGATTTAATTTTGAACTACATGTATGCCGCCATTTTACTTACGCACAGCTCACAGCTCTCGCGAGATCTCAGCCGCTCATCTCACCTAGGCTATTTCTAAAATACAGTCAGATTCCGGTCAAATCACAACTGATCCGTTTTAAATCAATACTTCCTTCAAAGAATTTTACACCAAATTGTACTCTTCGGAGGCGCATGTGGATTCCAGTGTAATTTTTAGCTTTCTTAATGGTCTTGATATTCCTACAGTTTCAGTAGAATCCAGGAAGAGACTGGAAGAGCCCATATCACAGGCAGAAATAATGGCAGCTATTAACTCAATGCAGTCAAACAAGTGTCCTGGTCCAGATGGCTTCCCTCCAGAATTTTTTAAAACAATTTCCACGCTACTCTCACCGGTACTTTGTTCTGTCCTCTTAGAGTCTTGTAAATTGTGTCAGTTACCTCAGTCCCTTACTGAGGCCTGTATCACACTCATTGCAAAGAAAGGGAAAGATCCGACTAGCTGTGCATCAAATAGACCCATCTCACTTTTAAACACGGATGCTAAGATCCTAGCCAAGGTCCTTGCACATAAGCTAGACAGTATTCTTCCCACTATTATTTCTACAGATCAGACTGGCTTCATCAAAAGCAGACAGGGATATTTTAACATTAGGCGGCTTTTTGACATTCTCTACTCTGCTCCTTAAGATAGGCCCGAATGTGTGATTACAATCGACGCAGAAAAAGCATTCGATCGGGTCGAATGGCCTTACTTATTTGCTGTGCTAGACAAATTTGGTTTCGGCCCTGCCTTTAACTTATGGATCAAGTTGCTTTACTCCCAGCCCACTGCAATGATCCGTGCTAATTCCCAAATATCAAGTCCTTTTAAATTGTATTGTGGAACCCGCCAGGGCTGTCCCTTGAGTCCCGTGCTCTTTAATTTGGCTATAGAACCCCTTGCTATAGCACTCCGCAGTTGCAACAATATATGTGGTATTTGGAGGGGAGGTGTGGAGCACAGGGTCTCCCTTTACACGGATGATCTTCTGCTGTACATCTCTAATCCAACTGACTCGCTCCCTTCTGCCCTGGCGCTGCTCAGTCATTTTGGTAGTCTCTCAGGCTATAAGCTGAACATCAGTAAGAGTGAGCTCTTCCCTATTAATGAGGCAGCACGAGCCTTGGATCTCACTAATCTCACTTTTAAATTGGAATATAACAAGTTCACTTATCTCGGAGTCATAGTTACCAAAAAGTATAAAGATTTATTCAAAGAAAATTTTGCTGTTTTACTAAATCAGATTAAAAAGTTACTATTACAGTGGTCACCTTTGTCAATGTCTTTGGTTGGACGTGTAAATTCTATCAAAATGGTCATACTACCCAAACTCCTATACCTTTTCCAAACCTTACCAATTTTTATTCCTGGCTCATTTTTCAGCAGTTGGATTCTGTCATATCCTCATATATATGGCAGGGCAAGCGCCCTCGTCTAAACAAAACCTACCTTCAAAAAACAAAACAGCAAGGGGGACTTGCACTGCCGAATTTACCTGAAAAGATCAGGTACTCACTTAAACAGTCTCTTGTTACATTTTAAAATTTATGGGGCCCTTTCTTGGAAACATTTCCAGCGATTGTGGAATGTATTAACTTTGATCCGTTTCTTACACTTTTATGAAGGTTTAACATGTGTTTATATGCTTTAATATGCTTTTAAGATAGCTGGCAGAAAGCTTCAAAACCGGGCCTGTTGGTAAAAGAATTTGGAATTCTTGGAATTTGCAAGATGGGTTTCTGTCTTGCAAAAGCTTTTGTTTAGCTCAAGGTTCGGGGTTGTGGTCAGCGGCTTGCAGGCGATGACCGGAAGAACCAGAACAAGGCAGCCAAAGAAGCAACCCCATATACGGTAGAAGTATTGTTAAGGTGTGTCATTTGCTCATGTAACTCTGTGAGACCCTCCCCTTTGAAGTTAATAAAAAGAGCCTGCACAAGGAAGAGGACAGAGTTGTTGCTCGCAGGTGTTGGCTGGTGCAACTTCTCTCCCTTTGCAAAGGTGAAACTTCAATTCTGTTTCCTTGGCTAAGTTTTTGTTGCACTCTTAAGTCCTGCACATGACTCAACGGACCCGGGGAAGCAAGCGGCTTCAACAATTGGGGGCTCGTCCGGGATTCAGGGTGACAGGCTGAATTGGACATCGGACTGGGACGAACGGACGCGGGACACAGGCTAGCCACAATAAATAAGGTAAGCAGAACCTGTTTTATCGAATCTGCATTTTCGGCTTAGAAGAATATAGGCTAAATTATATGTGTCCCAAGTCCTTGTAGACCAAGTCTGTTAAATTAATTATTTGGAGTGCCTTGGAGCAGTTTTGAATAAGTGTGGTTCAGAGATGTATAAATAGAGTCTTGAGTGTGGCGGCTCGCTGTTGCTGGGTTAGAGGCCCGAGGACTGAGAAACCTCAAATTCTACATAAAAGATTGAGAACGAGACCAGGCAAATAGTTCTGAAATAAAATAACAGAACTAAGAATAGAGTAAGTCCTGTGAGATCAAGAAATCTAAAGAGATTCTTGAGCGTGGCGGCTCACTGCGGTTCTCGACGGGGAATCGTATTTTGCTGGGTTAGAGGCCCGAGGATTGAGAAACCTCGAATTCTACATATAGATTGAGAGCAAGACCAGGCAAAATACACATTGTATGAATGCAGAGATTTAACAGGGGGTAACTCTGTGAAACTCCGATTACAGACGTATAGAGTTCTGACATAAAATGACAGAACTAAGAACAGAGTAGAAAATAATAAGTTGTGCGGGATAACACAACAAGAATAAGTCCTGTGCGTTCAAGAAATCTTTTTATAAGGAACCGTGACCTGCGTAAAACCAGGAAGACCGGAATGAGCCGTGAGCTGGAACACACACAACCAGCAAGACCGGACAGGTAATAAAGATTAAAAAATAAAAAATAAACCGTGAGCTGGACACACACAACCAGCAAGACCGGGCTAATTTAGCAGAAAACAGTGTGAATGTTGAAAGTGTGACTGGGGAAGACGCCAAGAGCGAGCGATTCCCATTGCGGGTTTTAAGGCAACATAACATTGTGTAGTGATATATTATAAGTGAACAATATATACAGATTTCATAATGGAGGGTGAATTTGATAGACTCATGATGATGGGTGGGGACCCGATATTTTGTGGAAGTCAGCAGCAGAACAGTTGGTGGTATTGCGGCAGGTGATTGAAACAGCTCAGGGTAGAAAGGAAGGAGAAAAGATTGGAAAGAAAGTGCAAACACAGGTGGTGAAAGAATTGGAGAGAGATGGAAAGGACGACCAGTGGTGCGGAAATTTGGGTAAATATCTTTGGGATAAAGCTAGGGAATGCAAAAAGGAGAAAGAGTTGGCTGAGAGAAAGAGCAAGGAAAGTGGTTGGATGTCGAAAGGGAAATGGAGATATGTGAAAGAAGAGGCAGGTAAAAAACAGACAGAATGGTGTCAGATGGGGATTTGGTGGCAGAGTGCAAGTCATTTAATGTCAGAAAATAGGAAAGGAAAAACAAGAGTTTGTGCAGAAAAACCTCCACCCTATGCTCCCCCGCCTCCGTCTCAGTCAACAGCGCCCAGACCAGTAGGTAACAGTTTGTACCCAGTCTTAAGTGTAACACAGGGACAAGTGGTGGTGTCTGACCCTGCGCAGTCGCCTGCCTCAAACACGTCATCTTTACAGTCCTCACAATGTCCATCTTCTTATGACCAACCCTCACAATGTCCAGCTTCATCAACATGGGTGTCTTTTCCCTCTGATGAGTCATCAGACTGGAGCAGAGTAGAGATAGACCCGTTTGAGGGCAGAAAAGGTAGGGAGTGGCCGCAGGGGCCACATTCCACTAATCCTGTTTTTCCACCTATATCTCCCCCAGCTGCTGAACAGCAACACAGGCAGCCACAGGGTCTCCTTGCAGGGACTCAAGGGACGGTAAAAATGTCAGTAACAGGGATTTGGGTACCAGATAATGTAAAATTGGAAGATCAGAATAAAACAGATATAAATCAGAAATCTATGAGTATTTGTCTGACCGATTTGGGTAGACACAGCAGTGCTGATAGCAGCACTCCAACAGAGCACAGACCAATACTTTCTCCCTCACCCCCATCCCTCCCTGAGGAGCATGAGGAGGTGCACATAGGTCGCAGAATAAGTGCACCAGAAATAGGGGGTTCTGAGCAGCGACCACCACGCGAATATGACTTAAGACCCAGAACAGAAATTAATTACCAAATGCCCTTACTACAGCAGCCAGGAGGAAGGGGACATAAATATAAACCTTTTAGCCTGGGAGATTTGTCTGCACTATGTGATAAATTACCACCAATTGTAGACGGGGCAGCACCATGGCTGCAGGTTCTAGAGACGCTAACCGCAGGTAATACACTGGCTCTGGGTGATTACAGGGCCATAGCAGGAAGATGCATGAGACCTCATGTGAACAGAGAGGTGGAGCAGGTGGCAGGAATTATGGGCTTTCCTGACGATGATCTGTTTACCCCACACTCTACTGAAATTGGTTTTGCCCTTAGAGAAATATACCCAGTAACCAGGGGTAACACCATTCCTCAATTTGATTGGGATTCGGGCAAAAATCCCAAAGAATATCTGGAGGGCTGCAAAGCCAAGTGGCAAACTCACACAGGGACCAACCCAGATAGGGTGGGGCCCCAAAGGGACTGGTACAGGGATGCAGTTCTGAAGGGAGTACCTCCCTCAGTGAAAACAGCCATGGATGATAATCCAGACATGGTGGGTGCAGACCCTGTGGTGTGGGAACGCCATTTAATTCATCATCTCACTAAAGTAAGAGACACCCAGAGAAAAGAGGAAGATCAGTTGAAAGATTTACAGACTCAATTACTTAAAATGCAATTGGCCGAAGCTAAACAAAAGGCGGGAGAAAAGAAGAAAGAACAAACAAACAAAATACTGTATGAAACTCCAGTGCCCCAATCAGCACCTGTTCCTCCCTTTGCAGCAGGGCCAGCAGCAGCTGTAAACCCACCACAGTGGGGCCCAGCTTATCATCCAATTCAGAGTTCTGGAGGGAGGTTTGGGGGACGAGGGGGATCTAGAGGTAGGGGATTCCAGAGGGGACCACCAAGGGGACCGCCAGGGGGCGACATCTGCTACTATTGTGAGGAACCAGGCCATTGGGCCAGAGACTGCCCCTATAAGCATGGTAATCATCACGGCCCCCAGCCCAGAGGTGGACCAAGGGGATGCCCCAACAGAGCCAGGGGTGGTCCACAGCGAGGGGGTTACAGACCTGCATTCCAGATGCCTGCTTGGGAGGATCCCAACGGCTGGAATGAACAACATTGACACGCCCCACCGAGCCAGGCAGACAGCGACACCACGGCAGAACCACTGCTGTCTGTGACTGTATCAGGGACTGAAGTCCCATTTTTGGTCGACACAGGAGCAACATGTTCAACCATCAGACAGGCTCCACAAACTCATGTGTCCAAAAAGACCACAACGGTCGTCGGGTTCTCGGGGGCGAAACAAGTTCTGCCATTTACCAAGCCACTAAAAATACAGCTGGGCAATCAACTGGTTGACCACCGTCTACTGGTTTCCCCCAACACACCTGTTAACCTATTGGGAAGGGATCTTCTCATTAAGGTGGGAGCAACTATTTTGTGCGGACCTCAAGGCCTACAGGTCCTGCTGCCTGATGGAACTCATTTACAATGTGGACTGGGCTGCACATTTTCTCATGGACAATACCTGATTGGTCCTTTGCAGGAGCAATTAGCGGACATTTACTGGGTTCTCCTCCATCCTGAAACAACTGCACATCTGGGCATCCTGTCGGTTTTCCAACAGTGGAAACCCTGGATCACCTCCTTGGCTCCCTATGTTCCTCCCCCTGACCCCCCGCATGTTACTCTATTTTATGATCGCAACAATTGTGAATGGTATCAGGACTGTTTTGTATCTGAGTTAGAAGGTGAAAATTGGACCATCACCTCCCAAAACATTTATGTAGCACCAGAAGGCGTTGTAGCGCAGGTGCTGCTTAAAGAGCAACAGTTCCCATGGTTCCAAATGAGTGCAGACGGGGCACTGCATGTTTCACTAGCATTGCATCCAGGCCATCAGGCCAAAGAACTGGGATGGGTGCTAAAACGCTCCCTGGCTCAAACTGATTATCAGCAGACCCACATTTCACAGGTGTCTTATTCACCATCGACCAAAACATACCGCATTTCCTGCCAAACAAGCGACACAGGTCGGTTGAAACATGTGCAGTTGGAAAGACATCATGGGCGTGAAAAAACAGATCACCCTTTAGCGGCAGCACTAATCGAGGACATGCCCCCAACTTTGTGGGCTTCTGGACCCACGGATGTGGGACTCATTGCATGTCTACCAATAACATTTGATCTCATGCAGACCCCTCCTGTGTGGGTGCATCAGTATCAACATAAACCACAAGCAGAGGAGGGCATCACAGACACAATTCAGGGTCTTTGGGATTCTGGAGTGCTGGAGTGCTCACATTCACAGGACTGGAACACACCTATCCTACCTGTTGAGAAACGCGGTACAGGTAAATGGCGCATAGCACATGATTTAAGGGCAATTAATGACATTTTGGTAACTCCTACTGTACCAGTTCCTAACCCATATGTTGCACTTACTAATCTGAATCCTGACCATTGCTGGTTTACCTGAATTGATTTAGCAAACGCTTTTTTTCTGTTTACCATTAGCAGAAGAGTGTAGGGACATTTTCTCTTTCACCTTTAGAGGTGTTCGTTATCGTTACACACGTTTGCCACAGGGATTTGCACTTTCTCCTGGTATTTTTAACCAGGTACTGAAAGAAGTTTTGGCAGACTGCCCATTGCCACCAGCATCCACTCTGATTCAGTATGTAGATGACCTTCTCATTGCAGCCTCCTCAGTGGATGAGTGTTTGGAGGCAACTGGGGCAGTTCTCTTACATTTAGCAAAGAGGGGCTTTAAAGTCAGCAAAAACAAATTGCAATTGTGCAGAAGACAGGTTGAGTTTCTGTGCAGAATGGTGTCTCAACAGGGGACTGACATGTCTCCTGCGCATACGTCTGCAGTCTTGTCTCATCCGCAGCCAGTGACCGTGAAGGAAATGCTTTCATTTCTTGGTCTAACAGGTTATAGCAGAACATATGTCCCAGGGTACACAGAGCTCACAGAACCTTTGAGGGCTATGGTTAAACAGCAGGGGATGAGAAACCTCAAAGCTCAATTGACATGGACTCCAGAAGCTGAATCAGCTTTTACAGAATTAAAAAACAGACTGGCAACAGCAGCTCACCTTGCAAACCCAGACTATCAAGCACCATTTTACCTGGATGTTTCTGTAACAGCACACACAGCAAATGGTGTGCTGTTTCAAAAAAAAGGGGGAGTACGGACTGTACTAATGTACGTCAGCGTGATGCTAGACAACATAGAAAAAAGACATCATGAGTGCACTAGACATGCTGCAGGAGTAGCTAAGATAGTGCAAAAAACAGCTCATGTGGTGATGGGACACCCACTCAGGGTGTTAACATCACATGGGGTGGTTGCATATGTGAACTCTCAGGCATTTACACTCTCCCCATTAAGACAGCAAAGGCTGAGCAAGGTGCTGGAAGCACCTAACATCACCTTCACGCATCAAGGAATTAACATGGCAGAAAGAATGACCACAGGAACTCCTCATGTGTGCGCAGAAAGAATAGAAATGCAGGAAAAAATCAGACCTGACTTACAAAGCAGCTCACTTGTGGGTGCAAGATACCTATACACAGATGGATGCTGTTTTAGGCATGACACGGAGGGGTTAAAGGCAGCATATGCGGTGGTGGTGGAAGAAGAGAATGGAGTTTGGATCACTAGACAGGCAGAAAGGCTGACAGGGGCACAGTCGGCTCAGCGGGCAGAGGTGTTGGCAGTAATAGAAGCACTGAGATTGGGAGAAGGGCAGAAGGTGAACATTTACACAGACTCCGCTTATGCTACAGGTGCAGTGCATGTGGAAATGAAACAGTGGATGAGGACAGGTTTCAAAACAGCTGGACAGAAGCCTATAAAACATGAACAGGAAATGAAAGATCTAGCAGAAGCTCTGCTCCTTCCAGAACAGGTGGCAGTCATAAAGTGCAAAGGTCATGACAGCAGTGAAACTCAGGTGGCCAGAGGTAACCAGGCAGCAGACCAGGCAGCCAGACAGTATGCAGGATATCAACTCAGGCTCATGGTGGTCTGCGCAGAACCTGAATGGGAACCAGAGCCCAGTCTGGAAGAAACAATCAGATTACAAAAGGGGGCATCCCCAGAGGAAAAAACAATGTGGAAAGCTAGGGGAGGATCCAAGGACCAACAGGGTCTTTGGAGAAGTCCAGACGGGCGTCCCATTTTACCTCCAGGCATAACAACATCTGCCCTTGAAGAAGCACATGGTGTAGGACACGCAGGTGTGGGCCAGATGAATGAAACATCAATGTCCCGTCGTGGGTATTACAGTGCTCTCCACAGTTTTGTTTCAGCTTTCAACAAACAGGTTCCAAACATGGTGGAAGGGGAGAGCAGTGAAACCAGCGCAGAACCAGAGTGGGTGCTCCTCAAAGTCATCAAAAGAAAGTGGTCAGAACCAAGGTGGACCGGTCCACCTTGGTTCTGACCAAGTGTGTGATGTTCGTGGAAAGAACATCACATGCAGTCAGGCTTAAAGGCAAAGGCGACACCTGGTATCATTGGAGTCAGTGCGCAGCTGCAGAGGCACCTCAACGCTCGTTGGCCCAGGTCCAGGAGGACCTGAGGAACACACAAGGAGAGGGAAATGCAACTTCCACACCTAGCATCCCACTAGGGGCAGAATAATCCCGGGAGGAGGTGAAAGCTCTGAGGCAGTCTACCCTCAGAGCTGAAGAAAAAAGCTAGAAGAATCGACTCAACTCAAGGCAGAGGAAGAGGCGGAGGTGTTGGGAGTTTCCCTCACACCGGGGTGGTTGAGTCCCTCTCCCATTCCAGAAGACATCATGTATTTAACTTGAAGTATTACTGTTTTTGGGAAAATGTGTGTTTTTTCTTTTACTGCTTATTGCCGTTACAAGACAAATAAGTATTTACCAAATGTGTCTTAACAAACCAGCAAATTCAGGGTTTTCTACTGCAATAGTTTATGGGTGAACTCTTAAAAGAGTTCAAAAGAGGGGATTGTGGAATGTATTAACTTTGATCCGTTTCTTACACTTTTATGAAGGTTTAACATGTGTTTATATGCTTTAATATGCTTTTAAGATAGCTGGCAGAAAGCTTCAAAACCGGGCCTGTTGGTAAAAGAATTTGGAATTCTTGGAATTTGCAAGATGGGTTTCTGTCTTGCAAAAGCTTTTGTTTAGCTCAAGGTTCGGGGTTGTGGTCAGCGGCTTGCAGGCGATGACCGGAAGAACCAGAACAAGGCAGCCAAAGAAGCAACCCCATATAGGGTAGAAGTATTGTTAAGGTGTGTCATTTGCTCATGTAACTCTGTGAGACCCTCCCCTTTGAAGTTAATAAAAAGAGCCTGCACAAGGAAGAGGACAGAGTTGTTGCTCGCAGGTGTTGGCTGGTGCAACTTCTCTCCCTTTGCAAAGGTGAAACTTCAATTCTGTTTCCTTGGCTAAGTTTTTGTTGCACTCTTAAGTCCTGCACATGACTCAACGGACCCGGGGAAGCAAGCGGCTTCAACACTCTCTAATAGTTCAGACATGCTCAACTGCACTGATTCTACCTAGGCGGGTCCTGAGTGTTGTGGAGTGATGATATAGTTTTGGCAGTGACGGGTGGGGTGATGGGGAAGGGGTTATTTTGTTTTTAGGCCCGAGCAGCGAAGCGCTGCGAAGGCCTATTGTATCTGTAGTGTTAATTCTTATTATTCTGCCCCCCTAAAGAGGGGCCTTTTTGGGGGCTTTATCATACTCAAAAACTCACCAAACTTTGCAGATGCATGGTGACTAATTAAAAATTTTGTATTTTAAGGTCGTCACAAAAATCAAAAGAAAAATGCCTCAACGGCGCCACCTAGCAATTTTCAAAGGACCCTCTTCTATTCACTTACTTCATCGTAGAGACACGAGATTTGGTACAGTGGTAGAGCTCACCAAGACGCTCAGAATTTACAATTAATGTCATAATGCAAATATCATAGACATCATATACGTAGACGCCCCATTGTATGCTGCCGGCTGCTGGGCTGACGTGCCTACAGGGCGGCCATCTTGGGTCAGACCACAGATCAGACAGCTGCTGTCAGAATGAATAGGAGGCAGCTCAGATCTCATTTTAATCACATGTTCACAATGATCGTGACCTTTTAGACAAATTACACATATTTATCCAGAATCAAAACTATATATATATATATATATATATATATATATATATATATATATATATATATATATATATATATATATATATATATATATATATATGTGTGTGTATATATGTATGTGTGTGTATATATGTATGTATATATATGTATGTGTGTATATATATATACATATATATGTATGTGTGTATATATATATATGTATGTATGTATATATATATATATATATATATGTATATGTATGTGTGTGTATATGTATATATATATATATACACACCGATCTACAGACAACAGCACTGATCTACATAGGAGCAAAACTATATACAGACAAGTGAGAGCAGAGGTGCTCATAACAGCATTTCAAAATGATATAATTCAAACCGCAATCTGGGGGGGGGGGGGAAATCAACAAAAAACCTAATAACGCATCTTAGACTCAAATACATTACAAAATCATAGCAAAAAGTGTATAATATTTTAACCCCCCCCCCCCCCCCACACACACACACACACACACACAAACAAAACATGTCTATCCAGTAATTTAGGACCATTTTGTCAGTTTTTGATGTTTAATGTACTTTTCTCTACTTCCATCGCTGCTACCCATTAGCACATATTGTGTTTATGCTGGAAAAAACTGTGACTGTAAAGCATGAGGATTATCTATCAGACAACCTTACTTATGGAAGGTAATTCCCCAGGATCTGGCTCCTAGTGTCCTTTTATTTGCGGAGTAAAACTCGGGCTTCCTGGAACGTAGCTCTGGAAGTTTGCTTACTTTCAATACAAAATCGAAATTATTTATTAAGTTAGACAATCATTTAATTAAATCAATTGGTCCCATGTAGCCCCTAAAGGGGTGTTGTTTTCAGACAGTTGATTTATCTGGAAATCGGGTGAGAATTCACCAGATTCAGAGTGTCTGAAAACATAAAGTACATTTTCCACGTGTATTCTGTCTGACTGCAGCTAGGTCTGACCTAAGATGGCCGCTCTGTCGGCACGCCTCTCACCCGAGAACGCGGCGTCTACGTATTCATGTCTGTGGCAAGTATCACAGGAAGTTGGCCATTTTAGATTGAAGGTCTGATTTTGACCCCATTTATGACGTTTACAGCATTGGTATTTGATCAAACTCCTCCTAGAGATTTTTAGCGAGCGGCTTGAAACTCGGTCAGTCTGATCATAAGGCATGGCCAATTAAAAGTTATCAAAACGGTGAGTTTTTGAGCATGCTGAAGGGGCGTGAGCAGGGGTCAAAGTTCACCTACTCACCATGAAACACAAAACTGTTATATTTCATACACAAAAACTCACAGAGCCAAACTTTCAGTAGTTGATCACCACTAGGTCTCCTACAATATCCAATGGTCAAATGATGACATTGCTTAGGCCACGCCCCCTGACAACAGGAAGTGTCATGTTTTATTGTTAACAGTCGCTATGTTACCCCTCTGAGCTAATCAACATGAAACTGTGTCCACAGACAGAAGACATGTTGCTGTGTTGTGGATTCCAGGCCCAACTGGATTCCATGTAGCAGTGCGGCATGGTGGCGTGGCGAAGTCACCTGAAACGCCGCTGCCATATGTCCAGACTTCCATAGGATATTGACAAATTTAATAAAAAGTAACTTAAAATTACCTTAAAAGGACAACATTTTTAAAAGTCAAAAGGCTTATTTAATGCTTTGAGAACCTCTCTTGTATTCGGCTACAAAACCAACCAAAACAGGATGATCTTTTAAGCTATAAGACCATTTTTAAGATGTCAATACATAGATTTTAAGCTGGTGGGTCGCCACTGCCTCCGGTGGCCAAATGCATTGCTGCATCAACTGATCTGCACCAGTTTAATCTCGTCATGGCAAAATTATTTTTTCTCTTCATGTGTGGCCCTAATACTCCATCGTAAGAACACCGCTGTCGTTACCGCGGGTCCTGGGGGGAATTTTTTTAATAATGCTCACGCATAGATGTGTAATACTTCTCATTGCAATTCAGACAGGCGCAGACTGCACCGTGCAGTTCATTTTAAAGAGGCAGTTTTGGCGCATATTCCGATAGAAACGGGCTGCGGGGAGCCTAAGTGTGTTGTCGTGGGCGTGTTTACCCGCTGCAGGTTACCGCTGTGAAACAATCAGAAAGATTTCCCTGATTAATAACATCTTTATGGAGCGCTAGAGTTATTGTTACTATGTGCTGCTTTACCAGTTCTCTCTCGCTCGCTCGCTCGTCATCGGACAAAAATCAAACTGCTTAGTGTTTGTATTTGAAATTGTGCGTCAGTCTCAGATTTAGAAGTGTTGTTACGATGTTTGAGCTGTAACTGCAATATATATATATATATATATATATATATATATATATATATATATATATATATATATATATATATATATATATATATCTTGTAACTTTACTGAATTTGCAGCTTAAGAAGATTGGGTTTGACAGACAACACCAACTGTCCCCTCAATCCAGTGCACACAATACCACAACAGACCTCATCACGCTCTACAGTACATCAAGAAAATGCAGTTCAAAGTCTTCAGCTGATCCAAAATGCTGCGGCAAGAGTTCTGATGAAAATCAACCAGAGGGATCATATTTCTCCTGTTTTAGCTTCCCTTCATTGGCTTCCTGTTAAATCAAGAATAGAATTTAAAATTCTCCTTCTAACGTATAAAGCCCTTCATAATCAAGCTCCATCATATATCAGAGCTCTGATTACCCCGTATGTTCCTAACAGAGCACTTCGCTCTCAGACTGCAGGTCTGCTGGTGGTTCCTAGAGTCTCTAAAAGTAGAATGGGAGGCAGATCCTTTAGCTATCAGGCTCCTCTCCTGTGGAACCAACTCCCAGTTTTGGTCCGTGAGGCAGACACCCCGTCTACTTTTAAGACTAATCTTAAAACTTTCCTTTGTGACAAAGCTTATAGTCAGAGTGGCTCATGTTACCCTGAGCTACCTCTATAGTTATGCTGCTATAGGCTTAGGCTGCTGGAGGACATCAGGGTCTAATTTTCTCACTCTGCTGATTTCTACTGTTCTCCAGTTTTGCATTATATTACATTGAAATGACTGTCGTCATTTCAGCTTTTAACTTTTTGCTCTCTCTCTTTTCTCTTCATAGTAGGTACACCTGGTCTGGCGTTCTGTTAACTGTGACATCATCCAGAGAAGACGGCTCACCCGCTACTACCATCTAATGTAGAACAGATTACTAGATCAATGTGTGCTTCTGTGCTTTTTTGTCTCTCTTGTTGTGTCTCTGTTCTGTCTTCTGTAACCCCAGTCGGTCGAGGCAGATGAGCGTTCATACTGAGCCCGGTTCTGCTGGAGGTTTTCCTTCCCGTTAATGGGGAGTTTTTCTTCCCACTGTTGCTTCATGCTTGCTCAGTATGAGGGATTGCAGCAAAGCCATGTACAATGCAGATGACTCTCCCTGTAGCTCTACGGTTCCCCAGGAGTGAATGCTGCTTGGAGAGACTTTGATGCAATCAACTGGTTTCCTTATATAGGACATTTTTGACCAATCTGTATAATCTGACCCAATCTGTATAATATGATTGAACTTGATTTTGTAAAGTGCCTTGAGATGACATGTTTCATGATTTGGCGCTATATAAATAAAATTGAATTGAATTGAATTGAATTGAATCAAGAAAACTAAATCAACTAAAACAAGTTCACGAGTGCACTTGAAATGAAGTTAATCCATATTTGTGTGTCAGGGTGTCTAAGCATTCTCCAGAATTTGAAATCTCAGCAGAATCTGTAATAATTATAGAAAGTAACGTTATAGTTGTTCTGCCTTTTGTTAAGACAGCAAGGAATTCATGTCGTGAATACATTACATAAATAAGATATAAATAAATTCTTAGTCAGAGGAAATCCAAGGCAAAAACAGTTAGAAAAGTTTTGGGTTCATATTTAATCGAGTGAGACATCACAACTTTGTTAGATCTCTATTTGAATTACGTGAGATAGTGAGTGCTCTCACCTTAAATAAAAGATCTTTGACGTATTTTGCTCTGGTAAAAGCTGCTTTTCAGCGATGAAGCTAGGGAAACTGCTAATGTTGAAGTTGAATTTGTTCTACACACTTCTGCCTTGGAAAATATTCGTCTTTTTACAAAAAGAATGTTTAAAGCCAGATTTGGGAACAAAGGTTATTCAGAGAATGCAAGAAAAGGAAGCTTTTGTGGGGAACTTTTGTCCTAGCTGTCTAGCTGCATATGGCCCCAGGACAGCACAATAGTTTTCTTGAAGTATAATTTTGGAGAAGTAGAAACAAGTATTAATTTCAAAAGGTAGGTAAATAAGGAAAAAAGTTTTTACAAAATCTTAAAATGTTGGATAGTCGTTATTTCCATCTTGCTGTGAAAATTGGTGAAATATCATTTTTAATGCTTAGATGTAAAATTGCAAGGCAATTACTAAAATTGCCTTTAGTTGAAAATGTTTTTTGGCATGCCATACTTTATATTTATAGGTAGCCTAGATGTGCATAATAAAAGAGTGGAACTAAAAGCTGGTCTAAAATTTTTATGGAGCTTTAACTTGCTAAGAGTAATAACGTTAGATGATTATATCTTTAAAATGAGATAACTGTCTCATAAAATGTGATAGTTTACTTGGTCTGAAGAGATGATTCAATTCAATGTTATTTATATAGCGCCAAATCATGAAACATGTCATCTAAAGGCACTTTACAAAGTCAAAATCAATCAGATTATATAGATTGGGTCAGATTATACAGATTGGTCAAAAATGTCCTATATAAGGAAACCAGTTGATTGCATCAAAGTCCCGACAAGCAGCATTCACTCCTGGGGAACCATAGAGCCACAGGAAGAGTCATCTGCATTGTACATGGCTTTGCAGCAATCCCTCATACTGAGCAAGCATGAAGCGACAGTGGGAAGAAAAACTCCCCATTAACGGGAAGGAAAACCTCCGGCAGAACCGGGCTCAGTATGAACGGTCATCTGCCTCGACCGACTGGGGTTACAGAAGACAGAGCAGAGACACAACAAGAGAAACAAAAAAGCACAGAAGCACACATTGATCTAGTAATCTGTTCTACATTAGATGGTAGTAGCGGGTGAGCCGTCTTCTCTGGATGATGTCACAGTTAACAGAACGCCAGACCAGGTGTACCTACTATGGAGATAAAAGAGAGAGAGCAAAAAGTTAAAGCAGAAATGACAACACATAATGCATAATTGAAGAACAGTAGAACTCAATAGAGTGAGAAAATTAGATCCTGATATACTCCAGTAACCTAAGCCTATAGCAGTAAAACTATAGAGGTAGCTCAGGGTAACATGAGCCACTCTGACTAGAAGCTTTTTAAAAAAGGAAAGTCCAAAGAGCCAGCTTCTAGTGGAGGAGTTCAAGTATCTTGGGGTCTTGTTCACCAATGAGGGGAAGATGTAGCGGGAGATCGACAGGCGGATTGGTGCAGCGTCTGCTGTGAAGCGGGCGCTGTACCGATCCGTTGTGGTGAAGAGAGAGCTGAGCCAAAAGGAGAAGCTCTCGATTTACCGGTCGATCTACGTTCCTACCCTCATCTATGGTCACGAGCTTTGGGTCGTGACCGAAAGAACGAGATCCCGGATACAAGCGGCTGAAATGAGTTTTCTCCGTAGTGTGTCTGGGCTCTCCCTTAGAGATAGGGTGAGGAGCTCAGTCATCCGGGGAGGACTCAGAGTAGAGCCGCTGCTCCTCCACGTCCAGAGGAGCCAGTTGAGGTGGCTCGGGCATCTGGTCAGGATGCCTCCTGGACGCCTCCCTGGTGAGGTGTTCCGGGCACGTCCCACCGGGAGGAGGCCCAGGGGAAGACCCAGGACACGCTGGAGGGACTATGTCTCTCTGCTGGGAACGCCTTGGGATTCCTCCTGAGGAGCTGGCCCAAGTGGCCGGGGAGAGGGACGTCTGGGCCTCCCTACTGAAGCTGCTACCCCCGCTACCTGACCCCGGATAAGAGGAAGAAGATGGATGGATGGATGGATTATTATTTATTTATTTTTTTAATGTTCTCTGTTCTCCCTCTCTATCCTGTGGCAGGTCAGGGTTTAACGGTTAAAGCCAGTCTGGAAAATTTTTCAAATTTCCCATGTAATCTAGATTTATATATCCTGCCCAAAGGTTGCTGCAAACTATCTAAGTTTTTGTTATTTAATGTGTCTATCTAGTCAGGATTATGACTTTTGTCTGGTCGATTAAAAAAATATAATAATTCTAGGTTTGGATTAAATTTTCTCCTAATAGGTATTTCCATGTTTATTAAAGTTTATAAATTGAAAATAGTTTCATTTCTATCATTAAATACATACACAGTTTTAACTGTTGAAAAAGGAGGTTTTCAACAATCCGACTGGATAAAAGGCCTCTTTAAACCAGATTGCAGGGCTGAATGTCCTCCTAAATTCTGCTCTGCAGTCCTTCTCCTGAAGATGTAAGAGGAGAGACCTTTAGGAGGTAGAGAACCTGCAGCAGAACCAGAACCTGATGTGTTACTGAGAGGTTCAGAAACACAAAGACGAGCTGAGCAGCTCTCTGTGTGAGAGACTTTCATCCCTCGGTGGTTTGCTTGGTGGCTGCAGAGTTTCACTTTCTGTTCCACTTCCTGTCTGAACAGCCAATCAGAGAGCAGCTGCTGAAGCATCATCAGTTACTATGAGACACTTCTCAGTGATCAACATCAGCAGATCACAGAGCTGTTTCACAAAACATCAAGGATCCCCCCCACCAACCACTTGTGTGACCCGTTACTGTCAGTATGACGGTAACAGGTCACATAGAACCAGGACAGAGAAAACTTCCTTCCCAGAGCTGTCACTGTAACAAACACACAAACAAACAAACAAACAAACAAACAAACACGAAGCTAAGTGAAGCTGTACTGAACCTGCAAATGAAAACATACTAAATCACATTTATATTGAAGATGGGTTAAAAACTATGGAGAGAATTTTGTCTCTAAATCATTTGAATAAATATAAAAAAGATTTGAATAAATATAAAAGGATATATATACATATACATACATTTATAAATATCCAAGTACAAAATACAAATGTAAAAATGTGACATACAAATAAATAAACAAAATACAAATATAAAAATGTGACATACAAATAAATAAACAATTTTATACAAATAAACGTGTCTTTGTAAATATATTTTCGAGATTTGAAAATAAATATGCTTGACTTTGTATGTGGAATCTGCATTTGTGAATCTCCGTTTTGCATTTGTGAATCTCCGTTTTGCATTTGTGAATCTCCGTTTTGCATTGTGAATCTTCTTTTCGCTTTCATGTCGATGACGTAATTTTGAGACATTCCTACTGATCCAAATATAAATGCCACTAGATTTGAATGCAAAGACACCCTCCACTGAACAACCAGCAGATGGCAGTGTTGTGCAGCCACAGCTAGTCTGGCAGAGCGGTCTCGTGTGCTCGTGACACGTCATCAGCCTCAGCCCGCTTGCCCAGAATGCACCGCGGCCGCAGCTTGATTCCAGACAGCGCAAACAGAGCTCACAGCGGTAAGTTAAAAATTCCCTTTTCTGCTGCTGTTGTTCTTCAAAAGTACGTTTTCAGATCGGCTGAGGCGAGAACATTATACTTTTAAGCTTCCCTATGTGGCCTGTTTACAGAGTTAGTACGTAAATTTAATAAAAAGTCCGACGTTGAGCGGAGCAGAGAGACCCGCAGTTTGGTCTTTTACCTTACTGTGTGCTAGCATTGCTTATCATGCCTGTTTTTATCTGCACCAAAGGGAGTGAAGCTCCTTTTATCGCATTCAGTAACAATAAAGGTTATTCTGATCACATCAGTTATCTTAGTGATTTATTCTGTGCAGCTAGCTGCTGCAGACCATGCTAACAGCCAGGAGGAGTTAATCCTGGAGTCTATCAGTTCAGTCACACTGACCAGGAACCAGAGAGTTTATCAGGGATTCTGGTTCCTGATCTCAATGTTTTATTATCAGCCTGCATTAAAATACCACTGATACACATATGGTATTCAGTCAAGAACTATAATTACTTAACATTATGATGGCAGCCTATACCATTATTACCTTTATTATCCATGGGGGGTTGTAACTGTTCAACTGTTTTATTGATGACTGCTGATGTTCTGAGTTTGACAGAAAGGCCTTTAATAGATCAGGGTTAGAGGGGTTAGAATGGTTGATGAATGAGCAAAGGTGTTAATAAAGTCCATAAGGCGTTATTATTTGTCAATAAAGCCTTATGGTTTGTTTAATGTCAATTACACACACCACAAAGCTTTATTGACCCAACAACTGTTAAAGGAAATAATATCATGTTATTGATTTATTTTATCATGAACAGCTAATTTCATTGCATATCAGATATCCTACAATAAATTATTCCAATGTGTTTTAGGGTCTATGCTTAGTGTTTTAAAAGCAAATAATATCTGTATTAATAATTAATGCCACTATTAAAATCTGGCATGAGATGGACATTGTTCTGCAAAGGCTGTCTGCTGAAAAAGTTCCATCCCTCTGTACTGCTTCAGGATTTATGGGTCAGCAAAACAGCGCCCCCTAAGCTGGTTTAACTTTTATTTTTTACCACATCAGTAGCTCCAAACAAACATCTAAACCTTTATAACAGCAGCAGAGTTCCTGGAGTCTGATGAGCTTCAGCTCCTCACCAGCCTCCATCAGCAGATGCTGCTGGTCTGGAGATGCTACTATGTCTATACCTGGTTTGGTCTCCAGATCAGAGCAGGCAGATCCTCCATGGCAGAATCAGTGACTCTGGGATCGACCTCATGGTCTTCCAGAGAAAGCTGCATAGCTGCTTTTACCTGAACTATATAAACCATGCTTGAGCTGAACCTCCAGGGCCTGGACTGGCTTTCATGAAATAGTCAATACCAGGATGCTAAATGCTAATGATGAACTCAGGAGGAGGACTGGTTCTGACCCGGGACGTCCTCTCTGGAGCCAGATCAGGTGGTGGAGACAGAAGGACTGGAGGAGAATCACATCAGTGATGGACAATGTCTCACCCCTCCATGCATGGAGCTGCAGGGCTCCTTCAGGGACAGATGCTGCATCCCAGATGTTCTGAGGAGCATTTCCATAGCTGCTTCCTCCAGCTGCTGCTGAACTTTATGATCTCTGCTGCTCCAACAGACATAACATCTGTTTACATCGTACTAATCGTTGCACTGCTTCTGATCCAAGCATTAACTCTTCACACTGTCCCCAGATACTACGGTATCATGCTTTAGCTAGGATGCTGCTGCACTACTATTCATGTAGCATGGTGTATTTTCGTATGTTATAGAATAGTATGTATGTAAATACTGCATATTCTATTATAATGAGTTAGATAAATACGCTGGAGTTCCACTATCAAATAACTTTTTTACTCTGGTCAATATTTACTCCTGTATTTAATATTATCTTTTATTATATAAAATACCAGATGTGATATCTAGTATTAAAGAGTTAACTTTAGATCAGACTGGTTTGTTATTTTTCTTCTGCTCTAACTGTCCATGTTTGCTACCTTTAACTTTTTATCCCCCAACCATAACTATAGAAAAGTTGGACAAAGCTATTTTCAGTGACTCAAGGATTTATGTATTTGATTTTTATTTTTCATGTTTAGACTCTGAGAAAGGAGCAGCAAATGTCAGCTAATCAGTAGAAGACTCCTCCTTTTCCAGAGGACTTTGATAAGCTTATACAAAAAATGTCTGTAATGGAAACAAAAACTCACCATTCTGAAGTAAAATTGGAGGTAAACATATCTAGTAATGACACGACTCCCCCCATGACTCTGAACAATACCACCAGCCCAGTGACTCCAACCTGTGATGGACATGGGGTTAAATACCCTGGGTGCAAGGCCCAAGGGTCAAGGAAGAACCTTATAACTAGATGAAGAGAACTGGATGATATTATAGAGAAATGTTCCTTTTTCACAGGGAAAAGGAAACAAGGTGACGTTATCAGTAGTGAACCAGCTGGAAATGATGGAGTTCCACTCCGCTCACCGCTTCATCCTGTCACCCAGGACAACGATCCTCCTCCTGACAACAATCAGAGAAGGTGATGCAGGATGTGACTGAACCACCATCATTCCAGGAGGACTCAGCCCAGACCTCAACAGGCCAATCAGACCATCTACTGGCCCCAGCAACAAACCCAGAACCTACCACCACCCCACTCTCCAGGAAGCTTTCTGAATTCAAAAAGTCTGGAGTAATGATGAGTACCAAGCTTTATACTCCTGCACTACAGAAAACAAGTCCAGTTGTTTTGTTTTTTACTTTTTGTTTGGAATGACCATGACCTGATGACTGAGAATCTTCACCAGCGTACTCCTAACCCATCGTCTACACATGTAGAGGATGATGAACATCACTGAGGTCAGGACCTTCACATCCCTTCACTGTGATGTACAGAGGACCTAAAGTGGTAAATTATCAGACATGATGACCTCCAGAACAACATGGGGCCCTGATGGGAGATAACTGGTAAAATATCTGATGATACGTGGTGGAAAGAATAAAGATAAAGGATAAAAAACAGAAACAATCCTATTAAAAGTCATAAACTGTCAGATGCAACCTGCCACAGAGACATCATCAACCACTAAATCATATAAACTGGGTTTACTAAACATTAGATCTCTGTCAGGAAAATCCCTTTAAATTAATGACTTCATTATTGACAATAATCATGATGTTTTTAACAGAAACATGGTTACATGAATTTAATGAAGCACAAATTCAGCAGCAGGTCAGGCCAGCTGGACTATAAACTGAAACATTAACAGTCAAAGGCAAATATAAACTGACAGGCTTTCAGTCTTTAAATGAACTCTTTCAGCACTTTTCCAGTTTTCTGGGAGTTTGTTCCAGATCAGTGGAGCATAGGAACTAAATGCTGCTTCTCCATGTCTGGTTCTGGTTCTGGTTCTGGTTCTGCAGAGCAGGCTGGAGGCAGAAGACCTGAGTGGTCTGGAGGGTTGATGCCCTGATAACAAGTCTGTGATGGATTTAGGTGCTGCCACTAAGACAAACACATGGATTAGTTTTTACCTGGAGAGTTGAGTTTTCCCAAAAACACCTTTTTCTACTTTAGTGAATCATTAAACAAAGTTTCCACTCCTCCACCTTTCCTTTGCTGTCTGCTCTCACAAAGGAAATTGTAGTTTGGAGGAGTTGTGCCATAATATACCATGATGATAGTAACACAGATTGAATCCTGAACAGTGGATGATTCAGCAAAGAAAGTCCACTCCTGCTGCAAACGATAAGGGGGGGCAGGAGAAGCCTTTCTCTCCCCCTCTCTCGCTCGTCCCTTCTTCACTCCATCTGTTCCTCTGAGATGTTTTCTGTTGGTTCTGTTCATGTTCTGCTTTCTGAATCGTCTGGTTACTGAACAGAACTTTATAAATAAACTTTTCTTGCTGCTGTCACACCTGAATTTCCCCATTGAGGAACAACAAAGGAATTGTTATTCTTTTAATACTTGTATATAAATAAATATCTTGCAGACAGGATTGCTGTCTCCAGGCCTCCAGCTGAATATTCCTGCTTCACAGGATGGTCATGTGACATTATGTGACATTATGTGACATTATGTACTGTGTCTCTTTGTCAGAAAATAACTGGGTTTCTATTGAGAGCAGCCAATCAGAGAGCAGCTGGTCGTGGTGTCATCAGTTACCAGGTGAAGCAGCAGCAGCAGCACATAAACCAGAGGCAGCAGGAGTTTGGTTTCTTCCTGTAAACGTTAGGACACTGATCCAGGAGTCTGTGTCGGTTCTGCTGGTTCTCTCTGATCAGTTCCCTCCTCATGTCTCTCAGAGTCTCTGTGGAGAGTTTAATGCTGCAGATGGTTCTGCTGGTTCTCTCTGATCAGTTCCCTCTTCATGTCTCTGTGGAGAGATTAATGCTGCAGATGGTTCTGCTGCTCCAGTTTAGCTTCATTACCTGTTAATGTTTATTAACTGCAGCTGACATCAGGACAGAGAGGTTCCTGATGCTGGAACACCATCAGGGTTTATAATAACGCTCCTTCTGAGGACCTATCATGACCTTTGACCTGCAGCTAGCCCCTATTCAGAAACAAAAGTGTCTAAATGAATTTAGCTTTGAGTTAAATGTCCACAGAATCATTTCACACAGAGAGGAACAGCCAAACAAAGATGCATGATGTCAGCAGGGTGGAAGATGCTGCCTAGCAGAGACGTGTCCATTTATCAAGGAGTTGTCCCCCTGGGAGGTGAAGGAAAGACGATGAAGCAGGAAGCAGCTGCTGTGATACAGGACCAGCCTGGAGAACTGAATCTGAATCAGAAGCTGAAACACCAGAAAACCTGCTGATGGTGCTGCTGCTGCTGCTGAGGAGGCATCAGCTGCTGTGAAACAGAACCAGCCTGGAGAACTGGACCAGAACCAGCCTGGTGAACTGGATCAGAACCAGTCTGGTGAACTGGACCAGAACCAGCCTCTGTTACTGAAAATCAAACCACTGATAGAGGCTGAAACACCAGAAAAACTGCCGCTGCTGCTGAGGAGGCATCAGCTGCTGGAAGACATCAGTCTCTGTTTCACAGGAGAGGAAGAGACAGCAGCGCCCCCTGCTGGTATAATCAGAGCCATGCAGCAACATATTAATTTGTTATTTAAGTGAATAAATATACAGTAGCCCTAACAGTGTTGGGGGGGGGGGGGGATATATGAATGTAAACTAAAATATATGAATGGAAAATTAGACCTGAATGAATGGAAGTCTCAGAATGTAATAGAGAATAACGTATTGCTTTCATTCTGTAGTTCTGTTATTGATCTCTTGGATCTCTGACTATGAACACATTTAAACTAAAACTGAGAGCAACAGTAACATTCCTGACAGAGAACATACAGCAGCTTCTGAAATAATTTCTGTGTCTCCTACGTTATTAAAAAGCTGCTGTTGGCATAAAAACAAAGAGCAGCACAAAGAAACTGTTCAGACCTGAGAGCGTTCCCTGTGTTAGAAAAATGATGTGTGGCTGAGAATATAGAAATAAATCACCTGAAGATCCCAAAGTGTTTTACACTGGTCAGTTATTCACCCATTCATTCACACATTCACTCCCTGATGGTGGTGAGCTATGTTATAGTCACAGCTGCCCTGGGGCAGACTGACAGAGGTGAGGCTGCACACAGAATGCTGGAGCTAAACCTGCAGAATATGTAAATAATTTAATGGCAATAAAATTATAACTCTGACACATGTGCATGTCTCTAAGTTGTTCCTTAGCAGACTTTAATAGAAGACTGTATATTTTTCATGTAATAGGGCTGAGTCAGTTTTATGTAAACTAAGTGGTTTAAAAGACATTTTGCTGTAACTTGATTCCTTTAGTAAACCATGTAGCTTGTTGTAATCTCAGGTTTTGGACAGGCGTAATGTTATAAAGTTATAATGTAGCCTCAGTGTTACTCACAGAGGTCCAGAGAACACTCAGTTTGTGTTTGTTTGCTCAGACACGTGAAACATTAGGAGGAACATTGGTTCTGACCTGTGGTACCTGTTAGAACCTGCTACATTCTGATCAGGGTTCTCACAGAAGATTCAAAGTTATAAATGGTAAACAGACTGAACTTATATAGCACCTTTCCAGTCATGCTGACCACCCAAAGCGTTGAACACTAGAGCCACATTCACCCAGTCACTATAACTAACACATTTATACACCAGCATCCGCTGCAGGTCCACCAGGTTCTGCAAAAGCTTTTTCCCTGCTGCCATCAGACTGTAGAACTGCTAAAATATAAACTATAAACTCTGCACAACATTTGCATATTTGCACATTTGCATAATTGCATCCTTATCCAGCGGTATAAATGCTGCCGAACTCTCAGTTTCTAAAATGCATTCTAAAATGCATTCTGCACATATACACAAATCATTTCTGCACATATAATCATTGTTGTTTTTTTAATAATACTCACCTGCACACTGTCTCTTTCTCCTGCATTATTTACATTTCTATTGTTTATTATAAATCACTGCTGCACCTCATCCTGTAATCTACTGCAATTTACTGTAATGTTCAAGCTGTATGCAAATTAAATTTGGTTCTGTACGCACTCTGTGCATATATAATGACAAATAAAGTTGTCTAAGTCTAATTGAGTCTTCTCCAGCTGTGGAGGAATTTTGACCTGTTCATCTTTGCAGAGTTGTTGTAATTCAGCCAGACTGGAGGTTTTCCAGCATGAACGGCCTTTAAGGTCCCACAGCATCTCAGTAGAATAATGTCATTAAAAAAAACATAAAAACTACAATGTTAGGGATGTATGAAAGTTTAAATCTGTTTAATGTAGAATGTAATTACAGCAAATGTCATAATGGAGTTTAATGGGGGAAACTCTCTGATCTCTGCCTGTGGACCCTGGAGGAGAGCGCTCTACACTGGGTTTGTAGACTGGCCTCCTTTACAGGGAGAATCTAAGCTAACTGTGAAAGAGGAGAGCTGACATGGAGAGAGCAACACCTCTGACCTGCAGGGATCCACATGCTGCAGCTCTGCAGCGCTGAGCTTCCTATAAAGTGTTAATTCATCGTTAAGGACAGAGATTAACATCTGGAATCAAGCTGGAACATAAATGTGGGGACAGTGCAGCGATCTGAATACTTTGTAGATGTGCTGTATATCACATGAACTTGATTAATCTTTGTTAAGGTTTATTCTGCTAATTTACCAGACAGTTTGGGACCAGAGCCAGCAGGTGGAAAGGTTCTGCCTCCAGTCTGAGCTCCTCTGGGGCCCCGAGTAAAGAAAGGAAGCCCTCAATCCTCTGAGGGTCCAGATAATAAAAAGCAGGAGTGATTCTGGCTCTTCTCTGCAGAAAAGTGTTTGGTTCTTTCTAGGATAATAAGGGGTTAATATAATAACCCTATCATTTAAAATATCACATACATTTCCTCTTCATGGATGTGTCCCACTTGTTTTTCTTCACAAAAGATTACAGTTTTATATCTTTATGTTTGAAGCCTGAAATGTGGCAAAAGGTCAAAAAGTTCAAGGCGCTGTAACTGAGAAAGCAGCTTCCAGAAGTCTTTTGGTGGTAACCATCACTGATGTGGGCTCTGTGGAGCCTCTGGAGGCCACAGCAACATAAAGGCTGATAGACGGATGGATGGATGGATGGATGGATGGATGGATGGATGGATGGATGGATGGTGCTGTAACTGAGAAAGCAGCTTCCAGAAGTCTTTTGGTGGTAACCATCACTGATGTGGGCTCTGTGGAGCCTCTGGAGGCCACAGCAACATAAAGGCTGATAGACGGATGGATGGATGGATGGATGGATGGATGGATGGATGGATGGATGGATGGATGGATGGATGGATGGATGGATGGATGGATGGATGGTGCTGTAACTGAGAAAGCAGCTTCCAGAAGTCTTTTGGTGGTAACCATCACTGATGTGGGCTCTGTGGAGCCTCTGGAGGCCACAGCAACATAAAGGCTGATAGACGGATGGATGATAGATGGATGGATGGATGGATGGATGGATGGATGGATGGATGGATGGATGGATGGTGCTGTAACTGAGAAAGCAGCTTCCAGAAGTCTTTTGGTGGTAACCATCACTGATGTGGGCTCTGTGGAGCCTCTGGAGGCCACAGCAACATAAAGGCTGGAAGATGCTGACGACATGCTGAGCATCACATGAAGCCTCCACTCTGGTCCAGAAGACTGAGCAGCTCCTCTTAACGATGCTGTGACTGTCAGGATGAGCAGAGAAAATGAAGCAGCTTTATAAAAATGCTAAAATAATATAAAACTAGTGCAGCTAATACTGACGCTGTGAAGGTCGTGGAATTAAGGTGTTGTTCAGTCGTTGTGATTCAGCTCTCTTTTATACAGAAATGGCGTCTTGTCGCCATGGTGATCCTGTGTAACATGAGTTCGTTGAAGTCGTGTGTTTAACTGAGAAATATTAATTACTAATGTTTGTAGTCACCATTTTCTGTTAATATCCCCATTTATGCTGCCGTCTCTGATGGATTATCAGTAAAATATCTATAAATCAGACTAAGTTAACCATTTCAGTCCCACAGAACCAAAGCTAAACATGTTTTCTAGTTGAGACGGCGCTCACCTTGGATTAGGGGAGTGGTGGCCTGATGGTTAGAGCAGCGTGCACTCAGAGAAGGATGCAAGTCCCCGGTTCAATCCCCAGTGCCTGCACTCTGGGTCCCTGAGCAAGACCCTTAACCCCAGATTATTCCCTGGGGGCCACACATGGCAGCCCACTGCTCCCCAAGGGGATGGATTAAGATGCAGAGAACACATTTTGTTGTAATGTATTGTAGCCTCTGTTGAGGGCTCCCCGAAATCACCACACACAGAGTCGGGTAGTCAGAACATTCACGTTTTAATGGCGGAACACACAGGTCTTTTCATTCGAACACATAGCCTTTTCGCTCACGGTTCGCTCCCTCTTCTCTGCCGCTAAGCCTCATGGGAAAACACATAACAACATAACAGCACCCTCTAATCGCTACATTGCCCCCCCCCTCAGACGGTTAGCTGTCCCCAGCAACCAGGAATGCCTAAGTGAAATGAACCACAACATTGTACAACAACAGAACTCTTAACCCATTACGAATTAACTACAAAGTCTCTGAACCGTGCAGGAAGGCGCCGTTGTCTGGGGTTAGCGCGCCGGGACTCACCCATGACAACTTGAGGCGTAGGAGAAACCACTGGCAGAGGGTCCGTCTCCAGCTCGCTCACCGCAGGCTTGCCTGGCTGATATGGGGCCAAACGGTCCCGGTGAAGAACCACCAGCCGGCCCCTCTTGCGCAGCCGCACCCGGTACACCACATCAGAAAGTCTGTGAATCACCACAGATGGCCCAGCCCACTGACTGGTGAGCTTTGGGGACAGTCCTTTCTTCCGTTCAGGGCAAAACACCCAAACCTTGTCCCCAGGCTCGAAGTTCCTCCCCCGACAGCGCGAATCATAGGCCCGCTTCTGCTTGAGTCCGGCTGCAGTTAGGCACTCCCGAGCCAGTTCATGAGCAACCCGCAGACGCTGCTTTAAATCACAGATGTAGCGCAGCCCTGGCCCAACAGGTTGCTCCGTTTCGGGGGGTGGTCCAAACACCAAGTCCACTGGGGTGCGTAGTTCATGGCCAAACATCAGCAAAGCAGGGGTGCAGTGAGTAGACTCCTGGACCGCTGTCCGATAAGCCCACAAGATGACAGGCAGGTGTAGATCCCAGTCATGTTGCCGTTTATCCACCAGAATAGCCAACTGGGTGGACAAGGTCCGGTTGAACCGCTCAACCAGCCCATCGCTTTGAGGGTGAAGTGGCGTGGTTCGTGTCTTCTTGATGCCAAGCCTCCGGCAGACCTCGCCAAACATCTCCACCTCAAAGTTCCGGCCCTGATCACTGTGCAGCTCCTCGGGGGCACCGAACCGACAGAACATCTCGCTCACCAGTCTTTCAGCCGTGGTGGCAGCACTCTGGTCGGGGATGGCATATGCCTCCGGCCACTTAGTGAAATAGTCCATGGCAACTAGGATGTAGCGGTTCCCTCTTTCCGTCACAGGAAATGGGCCTAGTACATCCACACCCACTCGTTCCATTGGAGCACCGACCTGGTACTGCTGCAAGGGGGCATGTGAGCGCTGGGTTGGCCCTTTCTTTGCTGTGCAAGCATCACAACAATGGACATGGAGCTCCACATCTTGGCGGCAGCCGGGCCAATGGAATCTCGACCGGAGGCATTGCAGTGTCTTGGCGACTCCAAAGTGACCTGCCCCCACAGAGCCATGGACCATCTGGAGCACCTTGGCCCGCAATTGTTTGGGCACCAGCAACTGGAGAACGTCACGCTGTGCTGCTGGAGCTTGCCACTGTCGATAAAGGAGCCCACCGTGGCAACAAATGGTGGACCACTGGGAGTACAGTGCCTTAGTCTCTGGATCTAGAGCTGCTATCGCCTCCCAGGTGGGCCGCTGGCCAGCCTCCACCCACTGCTTGATCCGAGCGAGAACAGGGTCCCGATCTTGTTCCTCCTGCAGTTGTTCGGCCTCCATAACTTCCACACCATCCACAGACTCTTCGGTCACCCTGAGACACCTAGGATGTTGTGGGTTTTTGCTGGTGACTTGTAGAGCCACAGTCTGGGGGCCCATTGACTCACGTCCTTCCACCCGTTGACACTGCTTACAGCCAATTCCTGTTGCACACGGCCGGCGGGACAGGGCATCAGCATTGCCATGAAGCCAACCAGCCCGGTGAACGATTTGGAAGTTGTAATCCTGCAGTGCCTCCAACCACCGTGCTAGTTGCCCCTCTGGCTCTTTGAAATTCAGCAACCAGGTCAGGGATGCATGGTCAGTGCGAAGAAGAAACTTCCTCCCATAGAGGTAGTGGCGGAAGTGTCGAACCCCCTGGACAACAGCCAGCAACTCCCGCCGGGTGACACAATAGTTCCTTTCTGCCCGGCTGAGGGTGCGGCTGTAATAAGCAACAACCCGTTCTCCTGTCTCTCCCCCTTGCGAGAGCACCGCCCCAATGCCTCCATCACTGGCATCAGTATCCAGAATGAAGGGTTGGTTTGGGTCAGGATACTGCAGTACTGGGGCCCCCACCAGTGCCATCCTGAGGGCAGAGAAGGCAGCAGCACAGTCTTCATCCCAGTGGAAAGTTTGTCCCTTTTGGGTCAGCCGATGCAGGGGGCTGGCGAGAGTGGCAAAGTCCTTTACAAATCTCCGGTAATAGGAGGCTAGCCCCAAGAAGCTACGCAGCTCCTTAGTGTCCCGAGGCTCTGGCCAATTTCTCACTGCACTGACCTTGTCTGG
The DNA here is from genome assembly GCF_011125445.2 of Fundulus heteroclitus. NCBI lineage: Eukaryota > Metazoa > Chordata > Actinopteri > Cyprinodontiformes > Fundulidae > Fundulus > Fundulus heteroclitus. The sequence continues at coordinate 2,509,966 of NW_023396824.1, read as the reverse complement.
GTCTGTAGATACTCCGGCTGCACTGATGATGTGGCCCAGGAAAGTGGTCTCTCTCCGGAGCAGGTGGCACTTCCGTGGGTGAAGTCGCAGGTTAGCCTGGCGAATGGCATCAAACACTTCCTGAAGGTTGGCCAGGGCAGCCTCGAAACTGTCTGCGTGCACCAGAAGATCATCCAGGTAGACCGCGCAGCGGCTTCGTGGAATATGGGCCAACACCCTTTCCATGAGGCGTTCAAAGGTAGCTGGGGCGTTGCAGAGACCAAAAGGCATCACCTTAAATTGCCACAGTCCCTGACCAATGGTGAATGCTGTCTTTGGGCTAGCTTCTGGAGACAGTTCCACTTGCCAATAACCGCTGCGAGGGTCAAGGGAACTGAACCAACTGGACCCAGCAATGTAGTCCAGCGTATCGTCAATGCGTGGGAGGGGGTAGGAGTCTTTGCGGGTGTTTTCATTCAGTCGTCGGTAGTCAACACAGAACCGCCAGTCTTTGTCTTTCTTTCCCACCAGCACTACCGGTGCGGCCCAGGGACTGTTGGAGGGCTCTATGACATCGGCCTTTAGCATCTCTTCGATCTTCTTCTCTGCCACAGCCCGCCTTGAAAAGGGCAGACGGTGGGGTCGTAGACGGATAGGTCTCGTTTCTCCAGTGTCGATGTCGTGCTGTACCAGATTAGTGCGAGTACACTCCTCATCCTTAGCAGCAAAAATGTCAATGTAGGCCTCCAGCAGGTCCTGTAACCGTTCACTCTGCTCCTGATCCAGTCCTCCACAGCTTCGCAGGCACAGCTCCCGTACAGCCTGCCTTGTCTCCTCTGATGGCAGTTCTGCATGTGCCTCCTCCGTCTCCACCAAGTCATCCAGTGGCCTTTGAGGAGCCCCGTTGCGGTCTTCTGCTAGTGTTGGTGCATTAACCTGTTGCACCTTCTCTTGACGTTGGGAGTGAAGTTGAACGGCTTTGTGGCCCATTCGGAGCGTGGCTGAAGTAACATCTATGATGCCCCCCCACGCCGCCAGCAAGTCCAATCCAATAATACAGGGGTCCTGGATTTTCGCTAGCCAAAACATGTGTTGACTTTTCTGACCCTCCACCTCCACATCAAGGACCCGCCAGCCTTTCATCCTTGAGCGCTCCCCAGTGGCCGTGGTGATGTATTTCTTAGTTAGGGACCATCCTCTAGGACTTGGTGCCTCTGTTCCAGGCAGTATGCCCGGTCGAACCAAGGAGGCCGTGGAGCCAGTGTCTATCAGAGCACAGAGGGCAACACCATTTAGCATAATGTTCACATATAGTCCATGTGGGCTGCCCAGTCGTCCCAACCGCATTGCATTTTCAGTTGTAGGGGTGTATTCTGGTGGTGGCAGGCCCCCTCCAGTACCACCCCCAATCAGTTTAAAGGAGGCTGTAAGTCTCCTTTACGTGGAGCTGGTGCGGGACAGTCACGAGCCAGATGCCCCAGCTCTCCACAACGGTAGCACTCTGGTCTTCTTCGTCGCCGACCCCCGGATGGTGCTCGCGGTTGGACAGCTGTTGCTTGTCTCAGGTTATCCTCATCATCGCTCTCAGTACAAGCTTGGTTTGCATACAGCCTCACCCCTGGAGCAGTATTCTTGACGCTTAGAATAGGCTCTACCCTCTCTGCCTCCTCCAGCACCGCTGCCCAGCTGTTATGGGGGTGGACACTGATATGTTCACAAAGTCTGGCTGGCCGAAGTCCCCTAATGAAGGCTTGGAGGGCAAGTTTCTCCTGTATTGCTTTCTCCAGATCAGGGTAACCTTGTCGCGTTTGTAGCAGAATGTCAGCTGCATAAGAGCCTAGGGACTCACCTTCCAGGCGCCGGCGATTAATCAGCTGTTCCCTTGCATGCTCGGCATAAATCCTTCTGCCAAAACGCCTCCGGAGAGCTTCCTGGATCAACGGCCAACTGTGGCGTTCCTCTTGGCGTAGGTCAGACAGTACTTGTAGGGCACCTCCCTCTAAGCTCAAGGCGACTTGAAGCGCTGTCTCCTCTGGGGACCAGCCACCCAGTTCGGCAGCCATCTCCACCTGGACAAGGTAACCATCCAGTGCTGTCTCCCCATTATAACGCGGGAGCTTGGGTAGAGTTGGAAGGTGACGCCGTCGGGGAACCTCCTCCCTAGCAATCCTCTCCTCCGACTCTTGCCTTCCGATGGTAGGCGGGGAAGCAGGGACGGGGGCACCCGTCAGCCTCGACAAAGGCCGCCCTCGGACAGCGCTTGCTCCATCCGGTCGGCTGCTGCTGTCTCGAGTGTCCCTCGCGCTTTGCTCCGCCGTCTGCCTTAACAAAGGCAATTTGCTTCTTCTTCTCCGTCTTTCCGAGCCAGGCTGCTCCTCCGTGAAAGCGAGTTCTTCTTCCAGTTCGGCTAGCAGCCGTTCAATGTTCTGTAATGATGTCATTTTTAGCATCCCACTTCTGACACCAATGTAGCCTCTGTTGAGGGCTCCCCGAAATCACCACACACAGAGTCGGGTAGTCAGAACATTCACGTTTTAATGGCGGAACACACAGGTCTTATCATTCGAACACATAGCCTTTTCGCTCACGGTTCGCTCCCTCTTCTCTGCCGCTAAGCCTCATGGGAAAACACATAACAACATAACATCACCCTCTAATCGCTACAGTATGTTTCAATGACAATAAAGATGATGTTACTATTACTATATATTATTATTACTATTAAGTTGAATTAAAATAAAGGCAGTGGACGCACTAACCAATAGAAACTCTCCTGCTGAATAATCATCTTGTCCTCTGTCAGGTGGAGCCTCCAGTCTGCTCACATTCAGTCTACCTGGGACTTATTTAAGCTCAGAGATCACAGAAAATGACATTATAAACATTGATAATATGTAAAATCTGTGATAGCCACCTGTCCAGGTGAACCCTGCCTCTCACCCAGGTAATGTTGGAGATAGACACCAGCACCCCTCAGGACCCCAGCAGAGATAAATCTGTTAGATCAGGGATTCCCAAAGTGTGGTGTGCGCGAGCTGCCACTAGGGGGTGCGCGAGCTGAAATCTGTAATGGCGGTTTGACAGTGATTTTTCCCCACACCATAAAGACGTGTAAATAATCATTTCCTTTGTGGAAACAAAAATCAAAACAGCAAATTTAATAAATAAATAAAATGTATTGACATGAAATTCTGTTCATTTTAAAAAGTGTTGTTCCACACTTCATTTTAAGATGAATTTATCTTCTTCTACGCATTGAAGCACAATGCGTAGAAGAAGCAGCTTGTGCCCTCTACTTCATTCATTCTCGCAAATATGCTCAGTTGGCTGAAACCAGGGAATCGGAGGCAACAGACGAATGAATTGCAAATCATTGACAAATGTCAATGTCATTGATAAATGTCTCTCCAACTCTTTCCTCGCTTCACGTCGTGTACGTCAGTAGAGGGACAATTGAATTCGGGCCAAAAGTTTTTACAAGCTTAAATTGAGCGACCAGTCTCTCTTTCTATCGCGCAGCGCCTCCAACCAACGCTGCTCCTGTTGGGGTGACTCTGAACCTCTACCAGCACTGACGCGCATTGCTCGCCCACCCCGCTGCAGCCTCCGCGATTTATTGACTCTTCACGCACAGAGCTACAATAGGTTTCATTGAGAGTCAGACAGGCACAGTTCATTTACTGCGGTCAAGTGAGCCCTCACTTGATTTTGTTGGTCTCGCAAACACTAAGGATTACGGCAGAGGCGACTGAGACTACTTTTCAAAATAAAAGCAGTATGTTCGCGGTTTATCGACCACGTGTTTCCACACATATTTACATATATTAAAAATGTTTCCATGCTTAATGCAATACTTTATGTGACACTCTTTAGCCTAAAAAACTCTCAAAACACTGTTTTCTTTCACAGCTGACTACTTTTACTTACAGATGACAGATGATGTTCTTCAGAACTTATTCATCAAACTGCATCTACATCATTTGTGTTTTAAAAATAAAGGCATTTAAAAATCTCTAGATTGACTACATTTTTGCTGTTTTATACTACCATGCTGAACACTGGAGGTGTTCAGCATGGTAGTATAAAACCTCCAGATGTGGCTCAGTAAGTTTCAGTCAATTCTGATGTAGCATTTCAAAATAAGAGCCATTAGAAATTGCTATATATTAACTAATTATTAACAAAGTTGCTGTAGCTCTAGCAACTAAACCGTAGATAATCAATGGATGCAACCACTTCAGCATGACAGTAGAACACCCCCAGATGTGGCTCAACAAGTTTCAGACAATTCTGATGTGGCATTTCAAAATAAGAGCCATTAGAAATCTCTACATATTAAGTAATTTTCACCTAAGTTGCTGTCACTCTAGCAACTAAATAGTAGATAATCAATTGATGCAGCCACTTCAGCAGGACAGTACAACACCTCCAGATGTGGCTCAACTAAGCTCATTAAGATTTGATGTGGAATTTCAAAATAAAAGACTGTTAAAACCTTAAGTGCATTGGCACTATATTGCCAAAAATATTTGCTCACCCATCCAGATTATTGGAATCAGGTGTTCCAATCACTTCCATAGCCACAGTTATGTAAAATCAAGCATCTATGCACACAGACTGTTTTCACAATCATTTGTGAAAGACTGGGTCGCTCTCAGAAGCTCGGTGAATTCCAGCGTGGAACTGTGATAGGATGCTACCTGGGCAACAAATCCAGTCATGAAATGTCCTCACTCCTAAATATTCTTCAGTCAACTGCATCACAACAAAATTAAAGCGTTTGGCAATGACAGCAACTCCGCTACGAAGTGTTAGGCCACATAAACTTTCAGAGCAGGGTCAGTGGATCCATCCATCTATCCATCTTCTGTCATGTTTGGCCCTATTGGGGCCAAGCATGACAGAAGGAACAATCTGCAATCTACTGTAACAATCTGTAGTGTACAAACGTTTACTGTTATTCTTCCTTATGAATATAAAATATTTAGTTTTTTCGGGTAAGTTATCTTTTGTAGCAACCACTATTGTCGTGATTAGTCTTGATGAACCTAGACAGAGCACACACACACTCACAGAGCTTATTTCTGAGAGTTTATTGAAAGAAAGATGAGTAGCGGATGAGCAAACCAGAGAGGCTGTACTGGGGTGTAGATGGGAGCAGGAGCTGGAGGACCAGAGAGAGTTCTTGAGATGTAGGGCTGCTGGAGCACAGGGGTAGCAGACAGTCCAGCAACAGAGCAGAGAGCAAACCTGGGGCACAGGGGTAGCAGGCAGTCCAGTTAGCAGAGGCCTTACATATAGCAGAGAGGTAGCCTGAAATCCAGCAGCTAGCAGAGACTTCACTTGAGACACAGAAGTGGCAGGAACTCCAGCAACTAAACAGGGAGCAAAGTAGGCTCACAGATGTGGAATGAGTGGAGAATGATGACGAACCGGCGGGGAAGAGAAGACTGAGGTAGGCTTATGTAGGGAGGCTGGCAGGTGGAGTGAGTTCTGACTAATTAATGTCTAACAGGTGTGACTGTTTGCTGAGGGAGTGGAAGGTGAGCTGAGTGAGAGGAAGAGGAACTGGAAAATAACAGGGTTAGGGTTAGGGTTAGAGGGCTCTTTTTCGCGTCTTCACATCCAGATGTTATCCCATCTCGCCTCCTCCAACCATCGCAGTCAGCTTCTCCAGCCTGATGGTCTGTTTATTCATCGCTTTTGTGATCGCGTCGTACCCCGCTGGTAGCCTGATAAAAGCTGAATTCACTGATATATCAGAAATCCCCCACATCCAATCAGGAGGAATCCTAGAATCATAAATCCAAATATATACTCGTCATCGCCGTCCTGCACGGAAATCATTGAGAGGAACACCGTGGACCACCTATTCCACCGATCCACGGAGTATCCCCCAAAAAAGGTTCCGTCAGGAAAGGCTCCCCGATCCTTTGCTTTCCAGCTGAAAACACTTGATCAATGGCATTTAGAGACCAGCTGACGAGATCCATAATTCTTTAGCTTCTGTTTCTGAGCTTTTTGGTTGCTGTGAAGAAATCACACAAAGAGGGAGGGGGGGGGGCAGGGCAAGCAGATAAGGAGCTCTGCAGAGAGCTGAAAACCTCCAAGAGAGTCAGAACAGAACATCTGATCCGCTCCTGCTACTGAACACTTCCTGCCGTCCTCCGACTCCTTAGATGCTCCTCTGATCAGGAGGAGAGGGACAACACCTGTCCACCTGCTGGAGAAAGGTGAGAAGGCACCACCATCCTGCAGGTGGATGTGTCAGGTATGAAGACCACAGACCATCATACCTGAATGTGTCTGTCTGTTCAGCCGTTCATCTGCTGCCAGGTTAGAACCCCCTCCTATTCAGATATAACAGCATAAATCTGCCAGAAACATCTGTTCTAGGTTCATTTCCTCATTCTCCTTAGAACCCTGTGGGATCCAGAGGTGTCCTCTATCAGCCTGACCACCAGGGGGCGTCTGTGTCCCATCAGTGAGTCTCTATAGACTGAATGCTAAAGGTCTATGGAGTTATATTTGTGTCTTAAACCCGCAGTGAGACATGGATTCAGCGTTTAAACATCACGCACCTGAGTATTTCTAGCAAATTCTGCATTCAGATGGATTAAATCAAAATGCTGCAACTTTTGGCAGAAATTACTAAACATAACGTTGGGACTGAAGAAAAAGAAAAGAAAAACTGTTTAATAGTTTAGACTAAATATTTTAGACTAAATATTTTAGCCTAAAATATTTAGTCTAAACTATTTCCTTGAGTTACTAAGTGAGGTGTGATAAATGTTTTTGTCTCTGTTCTTTCCAGCTTCAGGGAGGTGATGCAAAGTTTATTCTGCTCATAATCATCATCATTGTCATCATTTAAAGAGAACTTTAACACGAGGTAGAACAAAGTGTCATTTAAAATCAAGGTTCATAAATGTCAGGGTGTCTAAATCAACCGGATCAACAGTTCTTTGGGTGTTTAAACTGGTATACCTGACTATTCATGATTTGCATAAAGTGATTTGAGTTTTGATGTTCTCCTCGTCATTAACTTTATCTCTTTCTACAGATTCTCTAATAAGAATCAGAATCAGAAATACTTTAAAAATCCCAGAGAGAAATTACAGTTCCAGTACAATCATCCATCTCTATCTCATTAAAATCAGGACTTGCATTTTTCATCTAGGTCTATATTGTAAAACCTACAGTAAAGTAATGAAGTGTTGATTCTGGATGTAGTGTAGGAATTTCTTTAATATAAACCCAAGAAACTTCTTTAATATAAACTGAAGAAACTTTTACATCACCAGAAGCTGGCAGGTGAGAGATGGCAGCGTGTGATTGGCTGGTAGAGTTGACAGTTTTTGAAGTCATGAGCAGAGAAACAGCCGAGCGAGTGATGAACACAAATATAGTAAATAAATAATCAAAGGCACAAATATAACGGCATAAAGATCCAGCTCTGCACAGTTCAGCTGATCAGAACCAGAACCTGACAGCAGCCAGGCTGAGGTGGACCTGCAGAAGCTCCTGTTGGAAGAAGATACCTGCAACAGAGAGGAGCTGCATCGTCTCTGCTGGAGACCACATCTGGAGACCACATCTGGAGACCACATCTGGAGACCACAGCTGGAGACCACATCTGGAGACCACATCTGGAGACCACAGCTGGAGACCACAGCTGGAGACCACATCTGGAGACCACAGCTGGAGACCACATCTGGAGACCACAGCCGGAGACCACATCTGGAGACCACAGCTGGAGACCACATCTGGAGACCACATCTGGACACCACAGCTGGAGACCACAGCTGGAGACCACATCTGGAGACCACAGCTGGACACCACAGCTGGAGACCACATCTGGAGACCACAGCTGGACACCACAGCTGGAGACCACAGCTGGAGACCACATCTGGAGACCACAGCTGGAGACCACATCTGGAGATCACAGCTGGACACCACAGCTGGAGACCACATCTGGAGATCACAGCTGGACACCACAGCTGGAGACCACAGCTGGAGACCACAGCTGGAGACCACAGCTGGACACCACAGCTGGAGACCACAGCTGGAGACCACATCTGGAGACCACAGCTGGAGACCACAGCTGGAGACCACATCTGGAGCTCTGAGGGTTTTACTGCACGATGAGATCATTTCAGCTGCAGGTGGAGTTGTTGTCCTCAGGGGGGCGCTGCAGGTGCATCAGACCAGAACAAACTCAGGATTCAGTTTATTTTCTAAGGCTATGATCCTCCTGAACTCTAAATGTTTGTTCTCTGTATTTCTGCACCACTTTAATCGAGTTATAAGTGTATTACAGTAACGATAAAAGACATTCTCTGATTCTCTGATGATCCAGAGGAGCGGGGCTGGTGTAATACCTCTCTGTGCCAGCAGGGGGAGACAACCTTCCACCAGTTCAGAGTCTGGGTTAAAATGGTTCTGATGGTTCTGAAGGCTAAGCAGGATTGAGTCAGAGCCAGCTTCCAGTTTTATAACAAATTTATTTGAATAGTGGAATTTTATTAACAACTAGTTTATTTTACAACAAGCCATGAGAGCAGCAGCCTCCTCTGGTCCAGGTGGGTCTCAGCTGATCAGCAGGTATCAGGGTTTCTCTCAGTGATATAAAACAAAAACATGATGATTAATCTGACCCGATCCACCAGCAGAACCGGCTCAGGGTTCTGTGTTCTGGATCCAGCTGGATGGGTCCCCATAACACAGGTATGGTCCCCATAACCCAGGTATGGTCCCCATAACACAGGTATGGTCCACATGTCTGCTCAGCCTCATGTAGCAGGTAAACCGTCCAACACCCAGGTCCCATGGCTGGTTCTGGACCGTTAACTGGGAACTGTGGGTAATGTAGTCTGGCAGAAAGCTAATGTAGGCCAGAACACTGACGCTGGTGGAGGCTGGACTACAGAAAGACTTGAAATGAGACATAATAGCTAAAATTACATGGAGCCTGGGTCCTTCAGCCCAAACAGAAGAGCATTATGGGTGTTTGAGTCCAAAGTGTGCTAGGAGCTGCTCTGCAAACAGGAGGATGATGGGTGCTGTAGTCCAAGACAGAACAGCATGATGGGTGCTGTAGTCCAAGACAGAAGAAGATGGAGGTGTTTTAGTCGGTTATGTGGAGGATAGCAGACATTATAGTCCAAGCAGAGGGGGGTGCTGGGTCTTGTAGTCCAAACAGAGGAGGCAGACGCTGCCTGACATTCGTCCTTGGTAGTCAGAATTTCTGACCTCCGAGTTGGAAATGTCAACTGGAACGGCCTCTAAAGTGGGAATTACGGGTCAGACCCGACTTCCTCTTCATGATGGCTGCTTCTTTTAGCCACGTTGAGTAAACTTCATACTTTGACTGTTTTTAGCAGTTCTTTGGGCATTTAGTCAGGTGGTACTTCTCAGTGTTCTTGGACGAGATGTTTCAGCTCTGTTAATTTGCATGAACACCGTGTAGAAGCGTTATAGTTTTAACTACAGTAGCCATATTTGTGGCTAAACGGGCAAAACATATAACAATTTTAAAGTGTGACATTCTAAAATTCAGCTGGGCTGTATTTGTATGTTTAATAATGGCTTCTAAGCGTTTTTCCTGCTGTCTGACAAACTTAAAGCCCAAAAAGACAGAGAAGACGTAATCTGGAACTTGTTAGTTTGAGTTCGGAGACAAATGGAGCGCAGCAAGAGTCCAAAAAGAGATCCTGGTAGATTTTAAAGTCCACACGGAAAGAGGAGGCTGGGTGTTGTAGTTCAAGAAGAGAGAGATGAGTGTTGGGGTGAACACAGAGGAGCGCTGTAGGTTTTGTAGTCCAAAGGAGAGCGGGTTCTAAGCAGAACCTGGCTTGGGCCCTCCTGCTGATACGAACAGCAGAACCAGCACTGTTTCAGTACAGATTATCTGGGAGAGAGGCCCTCTTTAATCAGCTGAGCTTAAAGTAATCAGGGATAATTATCATTTGCTGAAATGTATTCATGAACAAAATGAGCTCAAATACAAAGAAAAGTTTAAAGTTGCATCAGATTGTAACTATGGCAACACAACAAGTTTACTATGAATATTAATATCACTTTTACAAAGCAGATGTGTTGATCATTTAAATCTTACATTTTAAACGATTTAAAATATTTTATTTCATTTCTGCTGAAACAGAATCAAATTTAAAATATTTTCAAAAAAACAGACATAAAATTTCAGATCTGGTTTCAAATTCAGCCGTTGATGGGAGGCCCCTGGTGGTTCAGGAGCCCCGAGGCTTTGCTTCTGGCTTGGGCAAGGCTCTAAGAGGAGGCTTGTGGGTGTTGTAGTCCTTGTGGAGGAGAAACGCAGGTTTTGTAGTCCATATTGAGTAGGATGTGGGTGTTGTAGTCCTTAGTCCTGCTGAATGTTGGAGTTGTAGTCCTTATGGAGGGTTGTGGGTGTTGTAGTCCAAATTAAGGATGAATGTGGGAGTTGTAGTCCTTATTGAAGAGGAATGGAGGTTTTGTAGTCCTTTTGGAGGAGGATTATGGGTGTTGTAGTCCATATTAAGGATTCATGTAGGTGTTGTGGTCCTTATTGAGGAGGAATGCAAGTTTTGTGGTCCATATTGAAGATGAATGTGGGAGTTGTAGTCTTTATTGAAGAGGAATGGAGGTTTTGTAGTCCTTTTGGAGGAGGATTATGGGTGTTGTAGTCTATATTGAGGATGCATGTAGGTGTTGTGGTCCTTATAGACCCTTTTCACATGACGTCACTCAACTTCCGTTTTGAAGCGGAGCAGGGTATCTTTACTTCCGGCTACATGCTTTTACATAGAAAATTCGGGAGGTGAAGAGGTGTTTCACTGATAATCAGCGCGATTTCATAAGGTAAGACTGAGACCACAATGTGTCGCATTGACTATCTTTATTTTCCTTAGTATTTGTAGCGATCATTGCTGTTATATAGATGCTTTGATCGGGACAGTAACATGAAGATCAAAGCTAACATGCAGCAGCTTGTTAGCTTACCTTACCAGACTTTTACCTATCAGTAATCAGCGTGATTTCATTAGGTAAGACTGAGAGCACAATATTAAACGTGTCTTATTGACTATCTTTATTTTCCTTAGTATTGGTAGCGATCATTGCTGTTATAAAGATGCTTTGATTGGGACAGTAACATGAAGATCAAAGCTAACATGGAGCAGCTTGTTAGCTTACTTTACCTGTCATTAATATGATGTAGATGTTATAAAATGATTACTGTAGCTTTGCTATTATAGAAATAAATCTTGTTCACTGAGTGAAAAAAAGAGACATTTATCTGCTACATTGTTCCCTTTACTTGATTATGGTGACGTGTTATATATATATAATTGCAGTCACTGAATCAAAAAGATCTTATTCCATTTGAATCTTTTTTTTCATTCCTAAAAAAAATTACCGTGGGTCTATTGGACAGTACTTATTCTGATTTTCTGAATTTTCTTCATAATATTATTTGCACTTATATTAATGCACTTTTTTTTAGTTTTTGTGCAAAATACTGTATATTTTAAGTAGAAGCCTGAAATTGTTGTTATTATACTGTATTAGTAATGACATGTGCTGCTGACCTCTTAGTCAGATCGACCTTTAAAAAAAGAGATCTTAATCTCAATGGGAGTTTATCTGGTTAAATAAAGGTTTTAAAAAGTATTATAGTTAATCTATTTTTTTCTCCCCTTGTGTCCATCTCTCAGCAGCATCATATCCACCAAGCATGGCTCAATCACAGAGAAACCGCTACTGCAGTGTCCCACAGTGTTCGAACAACAAAAAAAAACTTTCCATATCTCAGTGTTCATGACTTCCCGGCTGATGCTGAGACTGGAGCCCGTTGGGTGACGGCAATAAGAAGAGACGAGGGGCCAAATTTTAAAATCCTTCGTGACAGCACTTACGCCTGCAGTCAGCACTTCTCTTCCGAGGACACCTACGTTTCTGCAAGTGGTCTTTAACGAATTAAACTCCATCTTTCTTTCTTAAAGATAATTGAGTTATAAGTTTATTTAGCTATTCCCAAGATAATTTCAGTGGCTCACCACGTAAAATTTTATTAGAGCTGTCAAAATCAATTTGTTAATGAAAGGAAATTAATCTGAGAAATTAATTAATTTCTGCACATACAAATGGTTTTTAAAAATACTCACCTGTACACTGTGATCGCACACTGTCTCTTTCTCCTGCATTGTTTACATTTCAATTGTTTACTGTTAAATCACTGCTGTAATTTACTGTAATTCTCAAGCTGTATGCAAACGGAATTTCGTTCTGTACGCACTCTGTGCATACATAATGACAAATAAAGTTGTCTAAATCTAATTTGTCCATGGATGAACCCAGAACCACACACAAGGGACTTAAAATGAAAGTCTTTATTGAAGGTTTGATGGGATGGAGGGTGATGTAACCAGCTAGGTAGAACTGCACGGGAACAGGGTGATGGTGTTGGCAGGAGCTGACGGCCCGGAGAGAGACTTCTTGGAACCAGGAACAGGCAGCAGGGTCCACACCTCGGCAGAGAATTGACAGTTCAGGGGAGAACCCACCAGAGCTCGGCAGCAGGCTCTTCTGTAAGGCAGAGGGGAACCGGAGCAACACAGCAGGATAAACAGGACAGGTAAAAGGTAAAATTGACAGAGCTGCTATGAAGTATCTATGTAATAAATAACTAAAATATATGAAGTGTGATGTCTGAAGTTTTTTTAAATCCATGTTTTTTTGGTCAGTTCCTGAAAAATAACAGTATAGGACACAAGGGGTTTGCCCCGACAGCAGCATAATCCATAAATACTATAATGAACTGATTATTAGTGTGCATGCAACATTATTGACAGCGTCTTTCTCAGTCTATGATGTCCTAAACTATCACAGTTTTAACAGGAATGGGCAGAATTATTTTATTAATTGAGGCTCCAGATCTACTGACGAGACTGAGAAACACACTGAACCCACAGAGGAATTTTGTGGGATACTGCAAAAGTCTGCAACCTCAGTAAAATACTACACACAAAAAACAAACGGGAGGGAATGAGGCTCCTCATTTTTCTTCATAGAGCTGTGACAGCGTACTCTAACTGTGACCAAGTGGCCAACAGCATTTGACACTGTTCTAAAACAAAGTATGAAAAGGCTCAACATTATACATCAACTATATCCCTGGTGTGACTCATTGACTAAAAGCTGTGAAACAGAATAGCTGATATAGCAATAAAGCTAGCGTAGCAATATAATGGAGAAATAGAAAACTAATAAATGACAAAAGTCCTGTTGGTAGCATAGCTACCATTATCCTAGCATCTATGCTAACAACAGAGCTAAGAAGACAAAGCTCTTACCTTCATAATCGAAAAGGTATTGTTCCACAAAGAACTTGTAATCTTTGTGGAGTTTGGAGGCTGGTGTGGCTAAAAGCTTTTGTGCCAGTCTGTGCACGTCTCCCAAACGAAATTTGGGTAGATTGGTGAGGGACTGTGTGAATTCCCTATGTAAAAACACTGCTGGTGGAGAAAGCGGAAGTAGATACCCTGCTTCACCGCAGAACGGAAGTTGCATGACGTCACTGTGAAAAGGGTCTATTGAGGAGGAATGCAAGTTTTGTGGTCCATATTGAAGATGAATGTGGGAGTTGTAGTCCTTATGGAGGAGGACTGTGGGTGTTGTAGTCCATATTGAGGATGAATGTGGGAGTTGTAGTCCTTATAGAGGAGCATTGGGAAGTTGTAGTCCTTACTGAGGAGGATTGTGGGTGTTGTAGTCCTTATTGAAGAGGATTGTGGGTGTTGTAGTCCATATTGAGGATACATGAAAACATTGTGGTCCTTATTGAGGAATGCAAGTTTTGTAGTCCATATTGAAGATGAATGTGGGAGTTGTAGTCCTTATGGAGGAGGAATAGAGGTTTTGTAGTCATTTTGGAGGAGGATCGTGGGTGTTGTAGTCCATATTGAAGATGAATGTGGGAGTTGTAGTCCTTATGGAGGAGGCTTGTGGGAGTTGTAGTTCTTCTGGTGGAGGAACGTGGGTGTTATACTACAATGGTTGTGTGATAGTTTAAGCCCTGATTAGACTGTGTGTTTGAGCCCCATGGTTTTATTTACAGTCACACACGTCTTTATGTACACCACACACACACACACACACACACACACACACACACACACACACACACACACCATCTTCACACCGCACAAATTATTAATAAATAGATCAATAAATAAATATGTTGCTATAAATACTTTGATTTGAGCTGAACTCTACAGTCTCTGCTTCGTTGTTTACTGATAATTCTGGATTATTCCCGTCAGTCAGTCATGTCTCTCTGGACAGACAGGGATGTGATCGCCATGACAACAGCATTCATGCAATCACTGAGCTCGCTCGTCATCTTCTCGTAAAATGTGAAATAAAATCCATGTCAGGTGGCTCCGCCCACAGCAGCAAGAAGAGTTGGCGGCCATCAGAGGGGATGGTCACAGAGTTTCCATGGAGACAGCGCTCAGATTCCAGCCAATCAGAGTCTGTCCCTGGCAGGAACCCAGATGTAGGGTCCGCTCTGCTCCTCAATGACCAGTTTGACCTGGTGGTAAACCTCGTCGAAGCTGTCGCCCTGAGCGATGGCTGGAAGCAGAGAAGATCATCAGCAGCCTGACTCTGATTGGTGGGTTTATAACCACAGGTGTGGGTTTACCTGTGAAACACTCCAGGAAGTCCTGCTCCAGTTTAATGGCTCGATCCAGAGCCTTCCTGGCCTGGTCCTCTGACAGACGCTTGTTCAGATCCCTGCAGACATTTTAGGAAACCGTTTCAGTCGTGATAATTCAGGAAGTTTACCAACAGCACAGCTCAGTTCTTTATGGTTAAAATCTGACGTAGACTTACAGGATGTTCTCCAGGGAACGAGGTCGGATGAAGATGGCGATTGGGTGGAGATGGGCGGCTTGGAGCCTCCTCACTGCGTTGGCTGATACATCCAGGATGCAGTGCTTACCCTGCAGAACAGCAGGGGGCGCCCATTAGTCAAGGCAGGGTACGTAAAGTCCCTGAACATTAAGGTTTCAGGTGTTTATGAGACTAAAGTGTTTTAATGAACATCGGGTATATGCCAGGATAAATGAACACTGGGAGAAACCGTATGTATTATTGAACCCCACAAACACTAATATCTGTTAAGTCTGTTAGTAAAGGGGTGCTGCAGGGCTCAGTGCTAGTGTCTCTTTAAATCTGTTATATTTATAATCTGCTTGGATGTGGTCACCAGCTAATATGGCTCCTTGTATCATCACTATGCAGACGATACCCTGGTCTACCACTAACCCTTGCACCAATGATCATAGTTTTCTGTTTAACTGTTCAGCTGATCTTCAACAGATGACCTAACACCAGGTTTGGACTGGCCTACCATCATCGGTCCTCTCAGTCTCACCTGCTCAGCCACCTGTCTGACGCTCTGCACCGACGTCCCATACAGGTGGTTGTTGTACTGCCCTGCCTCAATGAAGCGGTGGGACTGGATGTCCCGCTCCATCTGCTCCCGTGACGACACAAAGTGGTAGTCCCTTCCATCCGCCTCGTAGTCTCTGCGAGGACGAGTTGTGTCTGTGGACGGAGACAGACAGAGACTTCACAGACTTCCTGTTTATTAGCATAAAGGCGTCATCACCAGGATGAAGACTCACGAGGTACACAGGAGCCGAACTTGTCTGGGTAGTCGGACAGTAAGTCATCGTTGACTCTGTCTTTGGTCGGTCCCAGGATGATGACAGGACGAGCGTAGTCCACTGAGCAGAGAGAGACAGATGTTTAGAGCTGACCATCGAGAACAATATCTGCAGCACACATGTTCTGGTACAAAGCTAAAGTTGGCTCTGGACTGTCATTCACACATGAACTGGATCAACATGTCAGGAACCACTTCTAAAGGTGGTCATCATAGAAAACATCTACCAGGAGCTACTGGAAGCAGCAGAATGAAGACGGTTGTCTTTATCATGTGATACCACTGACATGTTGATGGTCGGTAAACTACAGTTCTGACCATAGAACCAGTGTGGTGAGTAGATTAAGGTTCTGGGCCACACTGACCTTCAATCTGAGTGACGAGTTCATAGCTGTGGATGAAACCTTCTCTGCCTGGAAGAAGAGAACACAACAAAGGTAGAAGTCAAGGCAGACAGGTCACGGTTAAAGCTAAGGCCACCGGCTGGGGCAGCAGTTACAGAACCTCCATCAGAGCCAACAAGAACTCCTCCATCAGTTATAGAACCTCCTTTAGATGCTTGTAGAGCCCCGATAAAATGACTGGAGAACCTCCTACTGCAGCATATGGGACCTCCTTCAGCCACCTGGAGAACCCTCCTTCAAGGCCAGAACCATTACCTGGGGGATCTGTCATGACTCCATCAGTCTGTCTTTGTTTCCATCTTTGCTACAGGTCATTAAAGTTTTTACTTAGATCACAGAAGGTCCCACCACAGCAACTGAATCAAGCTGAGTTCTTGACTTTGACTAGGCCATGGCAGGGATTGATCATTTTCTTTGTCAGTGCTTTTGTATAAATGAGCAGTTCTTTGCTCACAGTTTGTTTGAGGATCCAGTTTGGACAAAGCTTTAGATGTAGGACAGGTGAACTCATGATGTACTGTGGTATACAGAGGAGTTCATGGTCCACTCATGACCTATAGCTGTCCAGGTACTGCAGAACAAGCCCATACCATCATCCCTCCACCACTATGCCCTACAGTTGGTCTTTGCTGCTGATCTGCTGTGTTTGGTTCTGTCCATCATGGTTCCACCACCATTGTTCTGTCCACCATTGTTCTGTCCATCATGGTTCTTTCCACCATTGTTCTGTCCATCGTGGTTCTGTCCATCATGGTTCCTCCATCATGGTTCTTTCCACCATTGTTCTGTCCATCATGGTCCTGTCCACCATGGGCCAACATCTCTGGTCTCCACTGTCCAGAAGTCTGGTCCTTCTTCCAGGTGGAGGTCTGCTGATCTCAGTCCTGCTGCCATCTTGGTTCCTGAGAGAAGAGGTTTTCTCCTTCAGCCCTCCCAAACAGCCACACTGGTTCAGGGTCATGACCTTTAACATTTAACCTTCTCACTGAGGCCTGTAGAGGCTGAGGTGGAGCTCCTGGGTTTCTGGTTCTTTATGGTAGATATCTATGGCCCTTCCCTCTCAGAAGGGGATGACCAGGGAGATTCACCTCATGGTGATATTCTTGAGAGGCTGGAGAAGATCAGCAGTGGTCTGAGATGTTTTCCTCTCAGGGATGACTTCACCTTGGCATGGTGTAACCACACACCTGTTCTACTGAGAGCAGCGATCACACAAAGCTCCAGGTTGACCTGATGATGCTGACAGTATCATGAAGTCTCTTTATCCCATGAGTGTTAGCAGCTGTATGGGTTCAAAGTTTAGGTCCTCAGTTAGAGAAGGGTGGACGTTAACCATGGGTTGGGTCAGTCTCACTATAAACCCACATTTTCAAACATTAAACAGTGTGTTTAGTTGAAATGGTGGTTTTACCTTTACTCTTCATACGGGACCACTCCTTCCTCTCCACCCTGAAACACAGGAACACAGTCTACCTGTTACGGCAGGTAAAACCCTCTACAGGCAGAGGCAGGTAGGAGCGCTGCTCACCTGTGTTTGGAGGGGATGTAGCCCAGCTCCTCCAGCTCCCCCTGCTGGTTGAGTCTCCTGGCCTGCCACCACTCATCGTCAGCGCTGTCAATCACATGGAGAACCTCCCCAAAGTTAAAGTCCAGAGCCTGAGACAGGACGCCACAGTCCCACTGCTTATCGTAGTCAAACAGGGCCCTGAAACAGGAGTCCAGCATCAGCACCGTCAACTCTTCAGGTGGGACAACATGGGCGTGCCCAGGTGTGGAGGCTTAGGTTACCTGACGTAGAAGGTGCGGTTGGCTCTCAGGCTGCCTGATGAGTTGTTCATCATCTGCTCCCTCAGGTCGTGGATCTTTGCCTCAAAGCGACTGTACTCTGCACAGGAAACAGGAAGTTGACCGTGTGGAACAGGAAGTGTGCTAACGAGCTAGCATGAGCGTGTCCTCCTCACCCTCAGGTCGGTACTGAGCTACGATGGTCACAGTCTGCCCGGCGTTCTTCAGAGCGGCTGCAGCCTGCTCATGTGTGGCGTACCTGAGATCCACACCGTTTACCTGCACGCAGACGCAGGGACAGGTGTTAGAGGCAGGTAGAGGTGTTAGAGACAGGGACAGGTGTTAGAGGCAGGGACAGGTGTTAGACGCGGGGAAAGGTGTTAGACGCAGGGACAGGTGTTAGAGGCAGGTAGAGGTGTTAGACGTGGGGACAGGTGTTAGACATGGGGAGAGGTTTTAGACGTGGGGACAGGTGTTAGAGGCAGGGAAAGGTGTTAGATGTAGGTAGAGGTGTTAGACACGGGGACAGGTGTTAGACGTGGGGAAAGGTGTTAGAGGCAGGTAGAGGTGTTAGAGACAGGGACAGGTGTTAGAGGTGGGGAAAGGTGTTAGAGGCAGGGACAGGTGTTAGAGGCAGGGACAGGTGTTCGAGGCAGGGACAGGTGTTAGAGGTGGGGACAGGTGTTCGAGGCAGGGACAGGTGTTAGAGGTGGGGACAGGTGTTAGAGACAGGGAAAAGTGTTGGAGGCGGGGACAGGTGTTAGACATGGGGACAGGTGTTAGACGCAGAAACAGGTATTAGAGGCAGGGACAGGGGTTAGAGGCAAGTAGAGGTGTTAGACAAAGGGACCCTCAGGAAACCAGCAGAGCCTCTGTTCTGCTGGTTTCTCTGAACCAGCAGGTTCTCTGGACCTAATCTCATCCAGAGAAACCAGGTCACAGAAAACCAGGAGACTTTCAGGAGGGACCTTCATCCTGACAAGACCTCGGCTGGGGGATGTGTTCTTGTGCCGGCGAGGTTCTGTGGTGAACAACAAACCTCTCCCCGCCCCTGCTCTAACGTCCGGTTGACTCTAAGGTCCGGTTGACTTTAAGGTCCGGCTGGGTGGAGTCTAAGGTCTGGTGGACTCTTAGGCCCAGCTGACCCTAAAGCACGGTGGACTCTAAGGTCCAATAGACTCTAAGGTCCAGCTTGGTGGACTCCAAGGTCTGGTGGATTCTAAGGTCCGGTGGACTGTAAGGTCCGGCTGGGTGGAGTCTAAGGTCTGGTGGACTCTTAGGCCCAGCTGACCTTAAAGCACGGTGGACTCTGAGATCTGGTGGACTCTAAGGTCCGGCTCAGTGGACTCTAAGGTCCAATGGACTCTAAGGTCCAGCTTGGTGGACTCTAAGATCTGGTGGACTCTAAGGTCTGGTGGACTCTAAGGTCTGGCTTGGTGGACTCTAAGGTCCGGCTCCGTGGACTCTAAGGTCCGGTGGACCCTGAGGTCTGGCTCCGTGGATTCTAAGGTCCGGTGGACCCTGACGTCTGGCTCCGTGGATTCTAAGGTCTAGTGGACTCTAAGATCCGGCTTGGTGGACTCTAAGGTCTGGTGGACTCTAAGGACCGGGGGACTCTAAGGTCCAATAGACTCTAAGGTCCGGCTCCGTGGACTCTAAGGTCCAATAGACTCTAAGGTCTGGTGGACTCTAAGGTCAAGTGGACTCTAAGGTCCAATAGACTCTAAGGTCCGGTGGACTGTAAGGTCTGGTGGACTCTAAGGTCTAGTTGACTCTAAGTTCTTGTGGACTCTAAGATCCAATAGACTCTAAGGTCCAATAGACTCTAAGGTCCAGTGGACTCTAAGGTCTAGTTGACTCTAAGGTCTGGTGGACTCTAAGGTCAAGTGGACTCTAAGGTCCAATAGACTCTAAGGTCCGGCTCCGTGGACTCTAAGGTCCAATAGACTCTAAGGTCTGGTGGACTCTAAGGTCAAGTGGACTCTAAGGTCCAATAGACTCTAAGGTCCGGTGGACTCTAAGGTCTGGTGGACTCTAAGGTCTGGTGGACTCTAAGGTCAAGTGGACTCTAAGGTCCAATAGACTCTAAGGTCTGGCTCCGTGGACTCTAAGGTCCAATAGACTCTAAGGTCCAATAGACTCTAAGGTCCAGTGGACTCTAAGGTCTAGTTGACTCTAAGTTCTGGTGGACTCTAAGGTCCAATAGACTCTAAGGTCCAATAGACTCTAAGGTCCAGTGGACTCTAAGGTCTAGTTGACTCTAAGTTCTGGTGGACTCTAAGGTCCAATAGACTCTAAGGTCCAGTGGACTCTAAGGTCTAGTTGACTCTAAGTTCTGGTGGACTCTAAGGTCCAATAGACTCTAAGGTCCAATAGACTCTAAGGTCCAGTGGACTCTAAGGTCTAGTTGACTCTAAGTTCTGGTGGACTCTAAGGTCCAATAGACTCTAAGGTCCGGTGGACTGTAAGGTCTGGTGGACTCACACTCAGGATCTGGTCCCCCTTCCTCAGCTCCCCGCTCAGGTCAGCTGGACCTCCTGCCAGGATGAAGGAGATGAAGATCCCCTCTCCATCCTCCCCGCCCACGATGTTGAAGCCCAGACCCGTGGACCCCCTCTGGATGCCGACTCTGCGGGGCTCCCTGGAGTAGTCGTCCTCTCCCATGATGCCGCGGGGGATGGGGGAGTAGCGGCGGGGCGACGGCGGCGGCAGGGCTTGTGGGTAATCGCACATGTAGTCCGGCTCCATGTAGGCTGCAGGGGGACAGACAGAGACTGTGAGGACACTGGCTGGACGGGAGGTTCTGAACCTGACCCAGGAGCAGGGGTACCTACAGCTGGTGAGGTCAGGCGGGCTGTAGCGGTCCACCTGGTGGATGTACTGGCTGGTGGGCGTGGCCACCTTCAGGTAGACCACGTCTCCGGTGTTCTTCAGGGCTGCCACGGCGTCTTCATGCAGAACGTCCTCCAGAGACATGTGGTTCACCTGCAGGGGGCAGCAGAACATCTATAGGTCAGGACGGCCCGGTTCAGACCAGAACCCGGGTCAGGTTCTGAGTCCACTTACGGCCAGGATCTTGTCTCCGATCTGCAGCCGGCCGTCCCGATGCGCCGCTCCACCTTCAATGATCTTGGTGACGTAGATGCTGTTGTCTCCAGGAACGTGTTGGTTCCCCACGCCGCCGGCTATGCTGAAGCCCAGACCTGGACCAGAACAGAACCGCTTAGGGACACAGCTGGTTCTGGTCCACTGAACCTCAGTCAGAACCCGTGGAGCTGAAATATGAAGGTTCTGATGGGTTCAGAGGGAACCGGGCCATCAGAACCGTCAGCTTCAATCAGGATCCAGTTTAACATGTCATGGTTCTGATGGGTTCAGAAGGAACCGGGCCATCAGAACCGTTAGCTTCAATCAGGATCCAGTTCAACATGTCATGGTTCTGATGGGTTCAGAGGGAACCGGGCAATCAGAACCTTTAGCTTCAATCAGGATCCAGTTCAACATGTCATGGTTCTGATGGGTTCAGAGGGAACCGGGCCATCAGAACCGTTAGCTTCAATCAGGATCCAGTTCAACATGTCATGGTTCTGATGGGTTCAGAGGGAACCGGGCCATCAGAACCGTTAGCTTCAATCAGGATCTAGTTCAGCATGTCATGGTTCTGATGTCTGAGGAAACATTAACCCTTTAAGCCCGGTGCCGGTATGAGCAGAACCCGGCCCAGTTTAACCCGTAAATTTAAATTCTGATGTCTGAGGAAACATTCAGGAGTCTAAACCAGAACACAAGAGTCCAGAACCCGTTAGAGGAAGAATTTCCCTGAGATCCAAAGGTTCTGGTAGATTCCTGCAGAAGGATTTGGGTTCTGACAGAGGAACGTCTGGAGCTGAGGTCCACTTAGGTTCTGACAACTGAGAACGAGGCTGTTTTTATCTAATCGATCCAAATGGGGGACAGAGAGGAGAGGTTCTGTTCTGGTTCTGATACCAGTCCAGGGCTCCTTGTGGGTCATAAAATAATTCAGTTCAGTTCAAGTGTTCAGAACCACAGAACCGACTGCAGTCCATTCACAGACAGTCAGGTCCAGTTCAGGTCCAGTTATACAGGAAACTAAGACCGGGTCAGCAAAGGTTCTGTTCTGAACCCGTCTGAGTTAACCAGAACAAAATCCCAGAACATGACTTCAGAATTTTCCTGGTTCCTCATGATGGTTCTGATGAAAATGTCTCTGAGATATGCAGACGGGACAAATGCAGCAGAACCGTCTCTGTGGTAGGACCTCCTGATCAGGCCCGGTTTGGAACTGGGCAGAACCAGCAGAACAGTTCTGCAGGAAGCAGCGTTAAATGGATCTTCTGTGGACTCTGTGGTGGTTCTGATGATTATCTGAACCCAGGTTCCTCAAAACAAGGTTCTGATAATCAGAGAACATCTGAACCCGGGTTCTTTAGATCAGGGTTCTGGTTCTTTAGATCAGGGTTCTGGTTCTTTAGATCAGAACCCACAGACTACCCCCCGTCCAGCAGAGGGCAGCAGAACCCCCCTCGTTCCCCTGGTTCTGCTGGGTTCTCACCTTTGGGTCCCTTCACCAGCTTGACCTGGGTGACCCGTTCGCTGGGCGGGCGGCGCCGCAGGACGTAGAGTCGGACCACAGGCCCCGCCTCCTTCATCTGAACCCGGGTTCTTTAGATCAGGGTTCTAGTTCTGATGATAATCTGAACCCGGGTTCTTTAGATCAGGGTTCTGGTTCTGATGATTATCTGAACCCGGGTTCTTTAGATCAGGGTTCTGGTTCTTTAGATCAGAGAACATCAGAACTCGTGTTCATTAGATCAGGGTTCAGGTTCTTTAGATCAGGGTTCTGGTTCTTTAGACCAGGGTTCTGGTTCTTCAGATCAGGGTTCTGGTTCTTTAGAGCAGAACCCACAGACTACCCTCCGTCCAGCAGAGGGCAGCAGAACCCCCCCTCGTCCCCCTGGTTCTGCTGGGTTCCCCCTCGTCCCCCTGGTTCTGCTGGGTTCTCACCTTTGGGTCCCTTCACCAGCTTGACCTGGGTGACCCGTTCGCTGGGCGGGCGGCGCCGCAGGACGTAGAGTCGGACCACAGGCCCCGCCTCCTTCATCTGAACCCGGGTTCTTTAGATCAGGGTTCTGGTTCTTCAGATCAGAACCCTCAGACCCCCCCTCGTCCCCCTGGTTCTGCTGGGTTCTCACCTTTGGGTCCCTTCACCAGCTTGACCTGGGTGACCCGTTCGCTGGGCGGGCGGCGCCGCAGGACGTAGAGTCGGACCACAGGCCCCGCCTCCTTCATCTGAACCCGGGTTCCTCAGATCAGGGTTCTGGTTCTGATGATTATCTGAACCCGTGTTCTTTAGATCAGGGTTCTGGTTCTTTAGATCAGGGTTCTGGTTCTTTAGATCAGAACCCACAGGCTGCCCTCCGTCCAGCAGAGGGCAGCAGAACCCCCCTCGTCCCCCTGGTTCTACTGGGTTCCCCCTCGTTCCCCTGGTTCTGCTGGGTTCTCACCTTTGGGCCCCTTCACCAGCTTGACCTGGGTGACCCGTTCGCTGGGCGGGCGGCGCCGCAGGACGTAGAGTCGGACCACAGGCCCCGCCTCCTTCATCTGAACCCGGGTTCTTTAGATCAGGGTTCTGGTTCTTTAGATCAGGGTTCTGGTTCTGATGATTATCTGAACCCGGGTTCTTTAGATCAGGGTTCTGGTTCTGATGATAATCTGAACCCGTGTTCCTTAGAACACGGGTTCAGGTTCCTTAGATCAGGGTTCTGGTTCTTTAGATCAGGGTTCTGGTTCTTCAGATCAGAACCCACAGCCCCCCTCGTCCCCCTGGTTCTGCTGGGTTCCCCCTCGTCCCCCTGGTTCTGCTGGGTTCCCCCTCGTCCCCCTGGTTCTGCTGGGTTCTCACCTTTGGGTCCCTTCACCAGCTTGACCTGGGTGACCCGTTCGCTGGGCGGGCGGCGCCGCAGGACGTAGAGTCGGACCACAGGCCCCGCCTCCTTCAGCGCCTCCACAGCCAATGAGTGAGAGACTTCACGGACGTCCACGTCGTTCACGAACACGATGCTGTCGTTCACCCTGCAGACAGAAGCAGCGTCAGGTTCTGGTACCGGTTCTGGTACCGGGTTGGACCGCACAGAGCTCAGAGGCACTGGGTCAGAACCAGGTCCAGGTCTGTACCGGGCTGAAGGCTGGTTCTGGTCAGAACCAATCAGCCCACCACTTTAACTCCTCCTGTTGATCCTCTGATAGATGTTTACCTGTAGGAACCTGTAGGAACTCTACCTGACTGCCTGAGTTACTCTCTCTCTCCTGGCTGTGGAGACTCTTTACTTTATAACTAATAATGTTTATTTTATAGATTATAGAATAATGTGACGCAGGCAGAGACGGTCCTTTTAACTTTATAACTATTAATGTTTATTTTATAGATTATAGAATAATATGCTGGTGAATAATGTGACGCAGGCAGAGTAAACATAATCAACCATTCAGGTGAGGTAACCTCTGAAAACCTGAATAATAACAGGAGGTGTTCTGACTGGACCAGACTGGACCTCTGCTGTTCAGTGTTATTAGATCCTCAGGAACAGGAGAACCCTAGAAACAGAACATTTACCATTATGGGTCACAAAGATGGTGAGAGGTTGTGGGTTTGAGTCCCTAGCCTCTATAAGCAGTAACAGGCCCTGGCTGTGTATGAATAGTGACAAAAAATAAAGTAATAACTGGGAGAATTCAGGCTCCTGCAGATGTGGACTTAAGTACCTTAACGACAAATTAAATGTAGGAATAATACAAAAAATTATTAGTTAGCTACAATATTGATAAAGGGTTTAGTAACAACATTAGACAGTTTTTAATGAAGCAGAGCAGCATAGAAATGTAAAATAAACCATAATTCTCACAGTAAGGGGTTGAAAAGGCAGAATATGCCACTATAGGATGCACTGGTCCTGTTTATCTTTAGAATGAGTTAAAGTTTCTGTTTCTGTAGCAGGAGAATGATTCCTGGACTTGATCCACGGCATTTATGGAGTCTAGAAACTCTGAATCTGACAGGTGAAGTAAGCAGAGCGCGTCGTCACGGTAACGTGAATATTTCTGTACCGCCATGAAAGCAGCTCTGCTGGGGTTGGTGGTGTTTATAGGTAAATATTACAATCTTTTTATGGTTATTTTTATGGTTGTTATTATGGTTGTTATTAAGATGTTTTTATGGTTGTTATTAAGGTTGTTATTATGGTTGTTATTACAATGTTTTTATGGTTATTAAGATGTTTTTATGGTTGTTATTACGATGTTTTTATGGTTGTTATTAAGATGTTTTTATGATTATTTTTATGGTTGTAGGTCAGGATTGGTCTCTGGATCTTTTCAGGATGACTCCATCATAGCTTGTCTTAATGACGACGCCAGTCATCTCCAGGTTTTCACGGCAGCACGGTGCTTTTTTAGCACTATTTAAATATTAGCAAAATGTGGATATACAGGTGAGAACCACACGTTAATACAGGATAAATAAAAGATAACAAGAGAACATTAGATCAGGGTAAAAAGGGAGGCAAGTAAGCAAGTTAAAAAGTTAATTAGTTAATATTACCGATATTTAAAGTCTTTATAGCCTTTTTATTACCAGAGTCTGAGATCGTTTCGTTTATAAAGAGACTAAAAGTGGTTTCCTTTTCATTATTTTTTATAAATATGGAACTTTGCTAAGAACATAATCAGATTTATGGAAAAAACAGGAGAATCTATAGAGCTGAAGTCTTTAAATATTTTCAAAATACAAAAGAAAATTAGATTTTATGCTTTCAGATATCAGAGCAGAAATATCTTTCTAAGTTTGAAGACCAAGGACACTTTCAATAAAAGATGAATCCATGTTTACAGAAAGAGCAGGAAAGATCTATATCTACTTTATATTTCTGTAGGAATAGTTTGGTAGGATAAAAACGAAGGATTTATTTAAAATACTTTATTTAAAATACACTTCTTTAACTTCTTTTACCCCAGTTAAGATTGTGGATGAAGTTGTTCCAGTGGGGCATAGAGGACGGGATGAAATGATGTTTAGTTAAAATAAAGAACGATTTTAAGGAATTAAAACCTTTTAAATCAGAGAACCAGAGTTTACATGCAGTGAAACTGGAAAGGAGGATCAACATCTCTAATTAACATCAACAGAATCTAATTTAACATTAAATTATTCTTCAATAACAGCAATATTATACTTATTAGAAATTCTGTGAACAGAATTCCTAAAAAGCTGACTGACTATAAAATAAATAAGAAGTTGTGTTAATAAATGAGCGACTGGGCTGAGAGTTCCTGCTGATGAAGGTTAGAAAGGTTTGTGGTATTTCTTGAAGGCTGTAGTTAATAAGGACAAATTAAAGGTGATATAAAGATGATAAAAGACATAATGTGACATAAAATTCCATATTTAGTTATTTTAAAGGAGTCAGAATTAACTATCGCCTGACTTAACAGTAATTAAGTCAACTGATTTAGGTAAATAATGTGTTTTATTCCTCTGTAATAAGTTGGATAACATCCTGTCAGCAGATTTATTTATTTAAATATAGCGTCAGGGCAGTGAAGGCTGGACCATATAAACCTGCTTTAGTGAGCTTTAATTCAGGATAGATGCCTTAGTGACAACTATTAAAGTCTTCTTCAGAGACAGGATGAACTTTTTTATCAGCGTCATAATGACACCAGACAGGTTATAGAGGGTTATGGTTATAGAGGCTTTAACAGCAACGCCACAAACAGGAGAGAGTCTACGTTTATTCACACTCTATCAGCTCACATGTGTCAGTGTTAAAAGAAATGGACCCTGCTTTAAAACCTCGTTTATTCATGTTTTTATTTAAATATAGCCTTTTATGGAGCTGTTTATAGGCGTTAAATACTGTTAATCACTGCTAACGTAATTTATTTATTCATTTAAATAAATTCAGCCTTTTCAGAGGAACCGTCTGTAACTTTTAAAAACACACCTGTGTCATCAGCCAACAGATCCACCTGCCAGGCTCACAGCTTTAAGTTGCTAATGTATTAGAAACTTGAATAGAAACATGTTAATCTGGGCTAAAAACGATTAGCAATCCAGTTTTAGTCATGATTTGTGACAAAAATGTGTTTTTTTACTAAAAACTGGAAATGTGGATTAGCTCTGATAGACACGCCCTGACTCCATCTTGGCTCGCTAGCCCAGCGGGTCAGAACCGGCGGTACCTGAGGCGTCCATCCTGGGCAGCAGCTCCTCCAGGGATGATCTTGGTGATGAAGATGGACGGGTCGTCTCCGATGTGAGGGTTATCGGTTCCTCCTGCGATGCTGAAGCCCAGTCCAGAGTTCCCCTGGTGAACAACACAGCGGTCCACGTTACGGGCCGGTTCTGCTGGACCGCACCGGGTTCTGCTGGACCGCACCAGGTTCTGTGGGTTCTTTGTAGTGTAGTGTAAACGGGCCTTATGTGTTCTGTGTGTGGACGGATCAGTGTGTGGTGGGTTCCTCTGTGGGTTCCTCTGTGGGTTCCTAGTGCTGGTCTCAGTGGGGCGCTGAAGGTCAGTGGACCCAAAGTTCTGGCACGACCCGGTTAACCATCCATGAATGTGTTCTGTCGGTTCTGACTGTCAGAACCACAACTCACCCTAACAGAACCCTCCTTCCAGTCTCTGTTCTGTTCAGATCCCATCAGGGAGCAGCATCACTTCCTGCTGAGGTCCAAACCCAACAGAACCGGCTAATCAGAACCGCTGGGGAAATGTTCAGAGTTCTGGTACAGGATCCAAAACCCAGGCTGTAGCAGAACCTGCGGTCCATTAAGGACATACTGACGGATGTCTGCTGGACAGCAGTTAAAGGTTCTGTTCACTACAGCTGGACTCGGTGGTTCTGTTGGGTTTCAGGAAGGGTTCTGTTGGGTTTCAGGAAGGGTTCTGTAACCTTTCCCCCATCTACATGGTAACCTCTCCAGAGGGACCGGTACCATATTAGGAAACACTGGAGGTCCAGTTCTACGGTACTGATCTGTGTTCTGATCGTATGGGCCTGCTGAAGGTCCGGTCCAGATAAAAGTTCTGGATGGTCCGGTTCAGATAAAAGTTCTGGATGGACGCCCTGGGACGGCCAGCTGAAGGTCCGGTCCAGATAAAAGTTCTGGATGGTCCGGTCCAGATAAAGGTTCTGGATGGACGCCCTGGGACGACCCGCTGAAGGTCCGGTCCAGATAAAAGTTCTGGATGGTCCGGTCCAGATAAAAGTTCTGGATGGACGCTTTGGGACGACCCGCTGAAGGTCCGGTCCAGATAAAAGTTCTGGATGGTCCGGTCCAGATAAAAGTTCTGGATGGTCCGGTCCAGATAAAAGTTCTGGATGGTCCGATCCAGATAAAAGTTCTGGATGGAACGTCCTGGGACGACCCGCTGAAGGTCCGGTCCAGATAAAAGTTCTGGATGGATGCCCCGCTGAAGGTCCGGTCCAGACAGAACCAGCCTCTCTGTGCTGGCAGAGTGATCTGATTAGTGCGGCAGTGACTCATCATCCTGACAGCTGTCTGAGGAGTCAGCCGGTTCCGGTCCGACTCCCCGCTTGGTTCTGCTCAGGCTGCTTTAATGTCTAAAACGGGACGACAGGGAGCTAAAAATAGGCTGATGTCACTTTATGGAGGGGGGGGGGGGGGGGGGGGGGGGGGGGGGGGGGGGGGGTGACAGGTTCTAAAAACAGAACCAGCAGCTATTTATGGACCCGCTGGACCACAGGCTGGGTTACTGAGAAACGGTTCTGATCCGCTTCTCTAAGATCTGCTTCAGCAGGACGTGCTGATGGAGCAGCGCGCCTCCTGATTGGCTGCTGTGGTTCTGATGAAGACAGTGTTGGTACCGATGGAGGTACCATCAGTGGACGGTACCTGGAGGTCCAGATGTCATGGTGTAGATCTACAGGATGTAGTGGTGTGGTTCTGGATGTGGTTCTGTGTGTGGTTCTGGTTGTGGTTCTGTTTGGGGTTCTGGTTGTGGTTCTGGGTGTGATACAGATGTCATGGTGTAGATCTAGGCGATGCAGAGGGTGGTACAGTGTGGTTCTGATAGAGCATGGTTCTGTGTATGGTTCTGATTGTGGTTCTGGATGTGGTTCTGTGTGTGGTTCTGGTTGTGGTTCTGGATGTGGTTCTGTTTGGGGTTCTGGGTGTGGTATAGATGTCATGGTGTAGATCTAGGCGATGCAGATGGTGGTACAGTGTGGTTCTGATAGAGCATGGTTCTGTGTATAATTCTGATTGTGGTTCTGATAAAGCATGGTTCTATGTGGTACTGTGTGGTTCTGATATAGTGTGGTTCTGGGTGGTATCATATAGTTCTGGGTGTGGTTCTTATTGTGGTTCTGATTGTGGTTCTGATTGTGGTTCTGGGTCCGGTTCTGGGTGGTTCTGATTGTGGTTCTGGTTCTGATCATGGTTCTGGGTACGGTTCTGATTGTGGTTCTGTGTGTGGTTCTGATGAAGAATGGTTCTGATTGTGGTTCTGTGTGTGGTTCTGATGAAGAATGGTTCTGATTGTGGTACTGTGTGGTTCTGATAAAGCATTGTTCTGGGTCCGGTTCTGTGTGTGGTTTTGATCGTGGTTCTGATCATGGTTCTGATCATGGTTCTGATTGTGGTTCTGATCGTGGTTCTGGGTGGTTCTGATTGTGGTTCTGGTTCTGATCATGGTTCTGTGTCCGGTTCTGATTGTGGTTCTGTGTGTGGTTCTGATGAAGAATGGTTCTGATTGTGGTTCTGTGTGTGGTTCTGATGAAGAATGGTTCTGATTGTGGTACTGTGTGGTTCTGATCATGGTTCTGATTGTGGTTCTGATCGTGGTTCTGATTGTGGTTCTGATCGTAGTTCTGATTGTGGTTCTGATCATGGTTCTGTGTACGGTTCTGATTGTGGTTCTGATAGTGGTTCTGATTGTGGTTCTGATCATGGTTCTGGGTCCGGTTCTGATCGTGGTTCTGATCATGGTTCTGTGTACGGTTCTGATTGTGGTTCTGTGTGTGGTTCTGATGAAGAATGGTTCTGATTGTGGTACTGTGTGGTTCTGATAAAGCATGGTTCTGGGTCCGGTTCTGGGTGGTTCTGATTGTGGTACTGTGTGGTTCTGATAAAGAATGGTTCTGGGTCCGGTTCTGGGTGGTTCTGATCGTGGTTCTGGGTACGGGGCTCACCCTCTCCAGCGTGATCTCCTCGTACTCCAGCTCCCCCTCTGATCCGTTCATCTGTAACGACACAGAACCAGAACCAGAGCTTAGAAACATGGTAACCATGGCGGCGGCGCTGCTGCCCGTTGCCACGGTGACTCCCCGGTAACAGCTGCTGCCTCCTCAGGGGAGCGGTTACCTAGGCAACCGTGGCTGTAACCATGGCAACCAGCTCCCTGTCACAGCAGATCTCCAGAAGGATGCAGGGCTGTTACATCACTTCCTGTCACGGTCTGGGTCAGAACCAGCAGCTGATGAAGCCCAGCAGGAACCTCCACCTTTCTTCATGAAGACTCCACCTGACCAGAAGACCTGATGGTCCTCCAGCACCTCCACCAGAAGACCTTCACCCATGCTCCATCAGACC